>NC_057812.1:522495396-522517595 GCF_018294505.1 Triticum aestivum
CCGCGGCGGCGCGCGGGTGGCGGTGGTGACGTGGCAGGTGGCGATTGGGCGAGGGGGCGGCGGCGGACGCGTCCGGCCGGGGCGGACGTGTCCGGCCGGCGCGGATCTGAGAATTAGGGTTTCGGGGAGAGGGGATCCGGGATATTTCGAGGGGGACCTATTTATAGGCATTGGAGGAGCTAGGAGAGTCCAAATAAGGTGCAGTTTTCGGCCACGTGATCGTGATCGAACGCTCTAGAACATGGAGCAGAGTTTGGTGGGTTTTGGGCCAAATTGGAGGGGTGTTGGGCTGCAACACACACGGGGCCTTTTTGGTCCCTCGGTTAACCGTTGGAGTATCAAACGAAGTCCAAATGGTACGAAACTTGACAGGCGGTCTACCAGTAGTAAACCAAGGCCGCTTGGCAAGTCTCGGTCCAATCCGGAAATGTTTAATCCCCACACACGAAAGAAAGCTAGAAATGACCACCGGAGGAGAATGAAGCGCCGGAATGCAAAACGGACAACGGGGAAAATGCTTGAATGCATGAGATGAACACGTATGCAAATGCAATGCACATGATGACATGATATGAGATGCATGACAATGACAACAACACACGGAGACAAAACCCAAACCCTAGGAAATAAATATAACTTAACACCGAAAACGGCAAGAGTTGGAGTACAAATTGGGAAAGTTACATCGGGGGTGTTAAAGTGGTTGAATTGGCTCAGGTACAGACGGCTCGGCCTCGGCTTCAACTACTAGCCGCGGAGGGCGTTGCGGTTGAGGTTGCGGTGGACGACGACATTGGGGTATCGGCTCCGGCTTGATGGAGGAGGGTGGCGGTTGATGGGTGGGATGGGGTGGCGGACGGAGGACGCCGGGGTTTCGCGGCTGGTGGAGAGGTAGTTTTGGCGCCCACAGAGTATGAATGGGGAATCGGACGGGTGGGGGGAACCATGTTTCGGTCTGGGATGCGCTTGTTTTTGGCTTTTTTGTACAGAAGATGGGACGCGCTTGTTTGAAATTTGGGGAAAGTACAAACTTTTCCCCCCTCTTAAATTTCAGACCTACTGCAGGTCGGGGGTAGGATGGTAATCCCAGGTGTCCCAAATAGTGGGTGGGAGCGATTTCGGCCGCGCGCATGTGTGCTTAGGCGGCCATTGTGTATGAATGTTTTTCGGATGCGGTTGCGTGGCGTCTAGATGAAGCTACAAACCTACCCCGGTTTAGACCTTTGGACGTCGGGCCGGTAGGTTTCACGGGTCGGAGTTATTATAAAAGTAATTTCCTTGTACTACCAAACATTGGTCTCACGCGGTTTCAGGCGAGTAGAGGCTCTTTTGGCGCTTCGTTCGAAATTTTGAAAAGCAAGCATTCACGTTTAGAGTACTCTTGAACTATGAGGATTGACCTAAATATACAATGTTATATTTGACCTTGTATGTTTGAAAACCTCATTAAATTATCCGCTTCTTTTTGAAATTTTGACACTTGAAAATCCTATAACTACGACTATTTTGGAATGGAGGAGCTAAATTTGAATCTATTTTGTACACGACTACATATGCTATTATGTACAAAATCAGAGCAAAGATTGGTGCCCCCATAATTTAGGTATGGTTTACAAATGCCATGATATCAAATTCAAATAATTGAATGGACTTCATGTTGAATTCGATTTTTTTAAACCACCTTAAGTTGAATTCAAATGTATGCTAGTTCATAGGTAGTAGCTATTTATAATGTCCATTGTGTAACTTTCATATGTATAATGTGCTTTACACACACAACATGAACTATACTCACGTTTATATTCGATTGCTAAAGTGATGCATTGTCTGGAGTTCAAAATACTAACTATGTGGATCAATTGTGTCGAATAATAACATAGACATGCTCAAATTCGATAGAATCTAGATGGCTGATGGATCAATGACCGCTCCTTACGCATTGCAAATATCATGATCGCATCCTAATATTTGGATACAATTTATATCTTTAATCAATGTGTAGAGCAGTCTTTTACGTGTAGTTTCACTCTCCATCGGTGGTCTCTCACACATGCTCACACACTCTCTCCCGAGGTGTCTTTCTCGCACACATGCTCTAGATATAACCCTCCCTCCCTCTCGTAACCATTTACAACTGTTTTCACTAACCTTTATCACAAGCACTCTTCCTCTCGCAAACATACACATGCACAATCCTCATCGACCCTTTCTATATACATGGACCTGCCTATGTGTCTCATGCACTCACATTATCTTTATGCCTGTCTCTCACGCATTGCCTCACACCTCTCTTCCTAATCGACGAGTATGATTCTAGCAGAGCATTCTGTAGGATGCCCCTTAAAGTTAGGTTGGATGAATTGTAATATCAGAGATGAGGGGTTACCTTAGTCTGAGAACCTAGGGTTACAAATCCTAGCCGGCTTTGTCAGTGGACACAGAGTCCCTCACAATTCTGCTATCTTTGTCTTGTACGACTAGTCATCCGTGGGTCTTCCTAAATGCGTCACAGGCCGACCAATGTGGCGCAGGACGGAACAGAACGAAGGACTCACCTCGACCCACCGGACCTCACGCGGTGACACACCCTCTGCCCCCACGTCTCATTATCTTCTCACACCCACACATACCAACACAAACACCACACACACAGAAAATTTCTCCTGGTGCCTCTATTCCCTCCCCCCTTGCGTATACACACTCAAGGGAATGGAATCTCTTGTCGCGACGTCATATTCGTCTCTCTCTCTAGACCACTCTCATTTCTCGTGCTATCTCTCCCACGCCCCCCCGCCCCCGCGTTGGCCCCTCTGTCCATGCCTCTCTCAAATACGTAATACACACACATACCTCTCTAGGCCCCGCCAAATGCATCAACTACACATTCACACATGTTACATCACGTACCCCATTGACCTAAAAAGCCCTCTCTTCATGTTTATTTCGCATACAACATTCCTTTTGAATAAAGTGTGGCCAAAAAATTATTTTAGAGTTTCTACATATATACAACATTAAAAAGTTATATGGAGGAGTACGAGCGCTAATTTGCATTGCATGGTGCCCACAATGATATTTATTCCGCACTGTGAATTTGTATATTTTTATACCATATACAAAGTTAGTCATAATAAAGAGAAACGAAGAGCATCTCTCTCTCCATCGCATACCCCCCTGTACGCCCCTTTCACGTATGCACACAAACTGCATCCACGCAACACTCACACAAACACATGCACCCACGCACGCATGCAACACTCACACGTACACACGCAGCCACGCACGCACGCAACACTCACACGCACGCACGCACACAACACTCACATGCACACACGCACACATGCATGCACACACCAGTACACCACACGACCAACACACACTCTCATGCTCAAGTGCTCAACCTACACGTGCATGCGCACACATCAGGCCCTGACAGACACATACACAACCAGGTGATTCCCGCGCATGGGTTGGAGCCTTGTCGCGCCTGCGTAAATTTGTGTTTATCTGACCTTTTGCCTATGCGGACTGACAGGTGGGATCCACAATGAACGTGGTTAATTTAACTAGTCAACATGGCGCCACACAGACTATTTGGCCGGTCAACAGAGTGCAATCTGATGCTGAGCTGTGAGCAAGTGACCGTATAATCACCGCAAAACGTATATAGTGACCGTAATCAGCTTATTCTGAAGTTCGGTGACCGTATTACGCTTTCCTCTCTGTAGGCCCTCCAAAACTACATCTCTACACATTCTCGCATGTTACATCTAACAACTATGCAATACAGCACTACTACTACACTCTAACACAATAAATCATATGTGTTTTCAGTTTTACTAGATATCATATTGTTACTTATAATTATTCAGTTTGCATACATTAAAATTGCCTTTGAAATGTATGGCCAGTATCATCTGCCGCGCGGGAAAAATCCCTCCCTTTCCTGTTTAATCGGGTTTGTATCGATGGATCGTGCGAAACAGCAAAACTATAGTACTATACAGTACAAGTGACAGTTCACTGGGCCGTCGTGTCGTCTACTCCTCCGTCGTAAGAGTGGAGTGCTCGCTTTCATAAATCTTCTAGTCCCTTTCGCCGACATGTGGGACATCAAGCTACCGGGTCCACGTGCCATACCGGAATACAGTGCAGAGCAGCTGAGGTGAAGCACCCCAGTCATGGCGCCGGTGTAGTAATGAGCAATGAGGCATCAAATCACAAAGCTGCACCTTTACCGCAGTTAAGTTGGAGGGACGAAGCAACCATCATTTCACTCGTTGCTGAATCCGCTTCTCCCTCATCTTCTTCAACTTAACCACGTGTTGCTTCTGCCGTTGTTCTGCCTCATGTGGGACGCGGATCGGCTTGGTAAAGCACTGACACGTGGGACCGCATGTTAGCAAACCGCCAGGACAATGTCCTCCAAAAATAAGAAGCCTAACCCTAGACTTACAAAGGGCTACGTATACATTCCATCTAATCTATATATGCCCCCCTGATTTTCAGGTGGGGTGGGCCTAATCCTCTCCTTTAATCCAATCAAATAGTCCCACATCACATCAGTTTGTAACTTTACGAAAACCATTACGTGGATGTAGCATTGCTCAAATAAGAAACCTCCCCTGCCATCCGCGTGGCAAAATCACCTCCTTTTTACTAATCTCGATTCTATAATTTGAGCAAAACCAAGTGGTACGGTTAAGGGCATCCACGATGTGTATCCAAATGTGAAAATAGCTTTTGGCATCGTGGGAACCATTATGGACGCTGTTGCCAAAGCCAAAAAGATGGAACCGAAGCTCCCTGATTGATTGATTGAAGGAATAGAAAAATGCAACGTCTCTCCTCTTTCTCCCATGCTTGGACGCATGTAGTACAGTATAGAGCAGAGAGTCTACTCCCTTGTCCCTTCTATCACAAATCACAAAGCAGTGAGGTGTCAAATCACAAAAGCACGGACGAAGCAACCATCATTTCACTCTTCGCTGACTCCGCTTCTCCATCGTCTTCTTAGAGAAGCCATCTCACCGCATTAGTTACTCCTAGTAGTACTAGTAAAGGACTTCCTGGATGCAAATAAGGCGGTTGTCTCGGCTTGCAGGCGGCACTTGTGAACGACTTACCGTGGTCTCCCTCAATGGTGTTCTCCGTCGAACGCACTTCGCTAAACCACCAAAAAAGTTATCGTCGATGTCACCGCAACGGGGAAGGAAGTCAAATATAGTTACTACCTCCATTTTTTTGTACACAAGGCCAGTATATCAAAATTACAATTTGCAAAGGGCCACTAAGGCTGGTTGTAATGGGGAGTATCATATACTAGTATCATGCATATGATACTAATGTGTGATACTACCTCCCTAATGCATAGTATCATATATTAGTATCATGTAGTACTCTATTTATGGCCATGCATGACACAAAGTAGCATAGCATTTATTATGATACGGTATCATGATATGATACTACACCCTCTCTTTCTTCATTTAATGCTATGCCACCTCATCAAAATTGCCTAGTTGGCATGCATGATACTAGCTAGGATACTACCATTACGACCAGCCTAACACTAATCGAGGCAAAATTGATGGGGTTAGCAACCAAGGACATTAATATCCCCTGCATGCATGCGGAAGTGAGAAGGTTGGTTTGCATGGCGCTGCATTGATCAAGCGATGAGGAGTGAGATGGTTAGCTCTTTGGTCTTTGGAGAAAAAAAATACGCATTAATTGACACGTGAAACGAGGATTTGTATCGATTAAATCCCGCGAAGGAAAACCCGGCCTTTCTTTTTTAACACTAGTACTCCTAGTACATACATACTTATCCTGTTTGGGTCTAGGCCTTGCATTGCCAAACTTCGCCACACATTTTTGCCAAGCTTGCCTAAAGTTTTCAAAATGAGAAGGAGGTACACTTGGGCACGGCTATCTAGGTCGCACCGCACCCTCACACGGTCGCTCATGCACGCCGCGGTCGCACCGCACCCTCACACAGTCGCTCCTGCACGCCGCAAACCCAACCAAGGGAACGCACCCTCACTGACACGTGTTGTCGCATGTGAACACACCAAACTCAGCCATCCTATCGCTGACAAATAATTTTTGTTCATAGAGTATGTTTATCCAACCGCATGTTGGGGAGTATCCGTACGGCCCGTGCGGTGGTCTGTTGGGGAAGAAGAAGAGGTGAGGAAGAAGGAAAGAAGGGTTAGGAGACGTAGGATATTCATCCAACTGCCTGAAATGGTAGACTGACCCAAGTCAGGCGACTTGCATAACAAATATATGTTTTTACACAACAAAAGATCCATAAAAACAACAACATAAAGAAAAACTATCACTACTCGTGAAAAGAGACGACCTCGTCATCTTTGGCTGCCGGCGCGAACCAGCCGTCGCTACTGACGTGTGTCTCCGCACCGTGGTTGTCCTCGGCCTCCAGCTACTCGTTCAAGCGGATCATGCGGGCGCTCTGCACGGACGAGAGCACAGCCCGGTTCAAGTCGAGGACGTCCGGTTCCGCCTGCAGGAGGGCCTAGATGGCAGCGGCATCCGCGCGCTCCATGTCGAGTCGAGCCTCCGCCGCCCAGTTCAAGTCCAGGACATCCGGTTCCGCCTGCAGGAGGGCGTCGATGAGAGCGGCATCCGCGCGCTCTGCGTCGAGTCGAGCCTCTGCCGCCCGGTTCAAGTCCAGGACGTCTGGTTCCGCCTGCAGGAGGGCCTCGATGGCAGCGGCATCCGCATGCTCCGCCTGAAGTTGAGCCTCCGCCGCCCGGTTCACATCCACGACATCCGGTTCCACCTGCAGGAGAGCCTCGATGGCAGCGGCATGCGCGCGCTCCGCGTTGAGTTGAGCCTCTGCCTCCCGGTCTCCCTTTAGTATCGCCATGTTGAACCGCTGGTCCGCCTCCACCATGGGGGACTCAGACGTCGGCACGAAGTCGACGTCCATCGTCTCATACCCATCGGGGGCCTTCTGCGCCACGGCCTCCGCCATGAACATTGGATCGGCTTCCTCCTCCTCATAGCTTGGCTCTAGAGAACTCGGGGATTGGCCCACCGCAAGGCGAGCTTGGGAACGGAGGTCTGTGCCGCCGACCACCGCCATGATTTCTGCGTGGCGCTCCGGCGTCAGCATCTTGTAGTAAGTGATCTTGCGGCGCACCATGGCTTTCCGGCGAACTAGGGGACGCTTGATGCGGGCTAGGGGATCGAAAGGTGGGTAAATGGGCTAGATATTTGGTGTGGTTTTAGGGCAGTGGCTGGCATAGGCCGAGCAGCGAAGGTTCTGGTGTGAATAGTGGTTCCGGTGACGACCGGTCAATCGGTTTTGACTGTACATCGCTCTTGTCGCGTTCGCGTTGCAGCCCGGCACGCTGGATCCTCCATGTCACTCACCAAATGGAACGCGCTTCGTCTTGCGTTTTCGCTCGCTTGTGGGACCGCAGTTGAGAGCAAACCGACGTCCCCCCCCCCTCCCCCGCCCGCGTCATTTTATGCGGAGTAAATAAAAACAAAGGGAGTATACTATGGATGAGGATCCCCTGATGTGGCCGAACCCATTGAGTAACTCACATGCGGGGCCTAGCAAGCATCGGGTCCGCCAGTAAGTGACCGAAAGGGAGGGTAAGTCAGGGATACCTACGTCAGAGGAGCCACTTCCACTATACTACTTTGACCAAATGTTAGAGTAATAATATATGACACGCAAATTACACAAATGTTAGAGTAATAATATATGACATGCAACTTACACAAAGCATAGAAGGTCTAATGCATTTTTTGAGGCTAACTTTGACCAAATGTTACAGTAATAATATATGACATGCAACTTACACAAAGCATACGGTCAAATTCGTATGTGAAAGGAGTTTCCAATGATATAATTTTCACATTATACATCTCATGTACTATTAATCTTGTCAATAGTCAAATTGGAAAACATCTCGAGTACAAATCTAGGAGTACGTACGAATCTAACGATATTGATTGGGTGTTGTTGAATGTTGATACCTTTTTGATCAAAGTAGATATACTTTGACTACACATAAAACTTATATGTAAACTAGAAAGGATAGGAGGGAGTATATTGTACGTTCAAAAATGAAACGAACATTGAATACCCTTTATATATGATTTGCGGATGCTATGATCACCGGTTCAAAATTTTGAATCCGCCTTAGGTATCACGTGCCCCCACTCATTCCCTCTCGATTTCATCTCGGGGTCCGGAGATCTATTGAAAGAGGACTAGGGTGGGTACATGCAAATGATACTCGGCGGAATGTTCAAATGAGGCGTGTGGGAGGATGGACTCGATTGGAGGGCGACATGATCGATGGAGAAGAGGGTTGGAGAGGAATGAGAAATAAGCAAACGCCACATGATTATACTTGAATGGCTCAAATAAACAATAAGTTGTCTCGCTTGGCCTACATAGTGAAAGGCCTAATGCGCAACGTGGAGCACTGACGCTCGAATATGGCCGGGGAAACAGGGAAATAGACATGTGGGGCACACCCGTCGGGACGACGTAGCGCAGACTAGTCCAATGGAGGAGCTGGCCCGTGACCTCCTCGCCACCGACAACCTTTCATGTGGGTCGTTGGGGCCAACAACGCGCGCAGCTCCAGCACCGCCTCTGGACACGGCGACCGCAATGAGTGACATGCTCATATCGTCGCTAGACACGGTCGGTTTCAGTTTGCCGAGGGTGGCGTTAGTGTTGTGGCACAACCAACGGTATGTTCGATTTGTGCCCAAGGTTGCCCCATCAAAGCATTGGGTAGCCAAAATTTTGGTTGAGGTATTGGTTGCCCATGATTTGGCCGACATTGGCAAGAAAAATGAACTTGAGTTTGCTAGAGTTCATTGGCATGCCAAAGAAATGACAACCATCCAAACAAAGACCAATCTTTGGGTCATGACCAAAATTTTGGTTGAGGTATTGGTTGCCCATGATTTGGCCGACATTAGCAAGAAAAATGAACTAGAGTTGGCTAGAGTTCATTGGCATGCCAAAAAATGGCAACCATCCAAACAAAGACCAATCTTTTGGTCATGACCAAAATTTTGGCAAGGTGCACTTTGGCCACAATCCAAACACACCCCAACACTCGGCTCGTCGAGGATGCACGGGGCGTCGCGACGCGTCCGCGGAGTGGTGTAGCGCGACCAATTGCATCCTCTGGACCTGAGACCATGTCGGGTTGTCTTGCTTTGTTAATGACATGCGGGGATCGCATGTGAGCAAAGGGCATCTCCAACGTTGCCACGACCGCAGCTGACTACCCTGGCACACCAAAACCCTCGCCCCTCGCGCCGTCGCGCGGTGCGTTCCCAGCCGGCGCCAGCTGCCCGCATTCATGTTGTCCGTTCGTAAGTCATCATTAAGAGGCTCGGTGCCCGCGGAACCAACTCTGTCGACTTAATGACGCACCCAGATGCTTGGCCTCACCAGAATGCTCTACTTAAAGCGGCAACGCCCAGCTAACCTCCACACCATAGCGCATCGTCCTCCTACCTGGAACCACATCCGCCATGACTGCAAGCGTGAATGCTCTGTGGGAGAGCTTGTCTTCGGGGATGGAGCTCGAGGTCGCCGCCCTCGCTCAAGTCACCGCACAAGCGGTGGCCACGCTGGCGGCCGACGACGGGAGCACCGTCAGCCACGCGTCCTACTTGTCACCGTCCAACGTCCGGTACCGCCGAGGTCGGGGACTCCTCCGAGGATGAGTAGGGCATGGGAGGCGGCAGGGCATGGTGTGCCAACTGGCCGGTCCGTCTCCCGTGTTCTACTTTTCCTCGCCGGAGACCGCACCTTCACTTCACGGGTCTTGAACCGCGCCCCCGTACATGGAGATCACAGATGAAGGACGTCGGTCGCCGCCGTAGAATAGGTTTAGGGTCGGGTTTCTTTTATTTTTCTGTCCAATAAAAGTTCGAGATGTAATGAAAATCTGCCATGTTTGCATTAATCTCGGCCGGTGTATATGAACTTTCACAATAATATACATATTGTAGGAGTACTACCAAGATGCCCGTGCATTGCATGGAAGATCAAGATCTTGTGGGAGAAAAGGATGAAGGAGGGAAAGCCTTATCTGCAAATGTGGAGAGGAGTGCGGGTAAATTGTCATAGTTTCCTTCCTATCCGTTAGATATAGATCGGACGGCCTAAATTTGCAGGATTGGACACATCTTTCTACATCTACAGGAACCTACGAAAGCGTTAACGTAAATTGCCTCTCTCTCTCCTCCCCTGATTTTCATGGTGGTGGGCCCCTCCCTCCCCCCAATCTACAATCAACAACTCACACGTTTCACATTACGTTTATTACGTAACTGGGATTACGTAGGTGTAGCATTACTCATCCTAAAAAAACCCAACTAAGCCAACCTCCCAGCATATCGCGCAGGAAAAGACCCGGCCGCGTCGTTTTAGTCGGGATTACCAGATTACTAGTAGTAGTAGTATCGATGAATCGCGTGAAGAAACAGATTTTTTTTGAGGGGGCGAAGCACCTAGTTTAAAAGGAAAAAATGCGGTACACTCACAACACTCCTGTCGCAGTCGCATTGCACCCCACACACGTTCGGTCCTGCACACAGCTCATGCAAACGGAACGTGCTTCGGCTTACCTCTTCACTGACACGTGGGACTGCACTTGGAGAAACCGACCATGCGCCAAACTCCCCCCGCCCACCGCGCGAAAATCCTCCCCCCCACACACCCAAAAATTCCCCCCAAATCTGATTCAACCGCCCTTCGGCCAACTAGCCAATAATATTCCCCAAACCCCCTCCCCCTGTCCCCCTCCACTCCATTCGCTCCACCAAAGCCGCCCTCCCCGCCACGCCGATACGTTGGCGCCGCGGTTCGGCGATCCTCTCGCTCCCACAGTACGTTCTCGTAGACTGTCGTCCTAGCCGCGCCGCCACCTCTGGCTACGCTCTTGTGGAGGCGCACGGCGGTTAGCGCCGCCACCACTAGCGACGTTCGTGTCGAGATGCACGGTGGTCAGCTTCTCCCACGGTACGCGCATTCTAGACTGAGGGCCAGTTCATGTCGGTGTAACGCTGAATGCTAGCTGATAGACGCTGTTAATCTCACTGTTTGTCGAAGTAGTTTACTGTCAATATGCTCTGCTTAAGAAGCTTCCTTGCCCTGTTCTGCACTCAATATGCTTAGCTGAGATGGCATGCCAAGGCCGATTAGCTACTAAAATATCCTGCCATATATTTATTGTGATGTAGATTGCCATGGTCTAGTAGCCAATCTGTTAGCTGAAATAGCTCTACACCGTTTTATAGTCGATCTTTGTTGTTGCGATGGCCTTCAATAGTTCGATGGCTGTGTGCTCGGCCTCATTGACTGCTGAAACAGCCTGCCATAATTTGGCACTCAAATCTGTTTGCTGAATTAGCTTTACATATATTTCATTACTTAGATCTGCTCATCCAAATATGTTGTCGTAGCTTTAGACATCGACTTAGGTATTTTTTTCTGGACTTCATAAAAAAGCATATATGTTTTTTCCTGTAATATCTAGTAGAAGAACTAATTTGTATGTCTAACAGATGGACATGACTTGGATAACTTCTGCTCAAAGATTCTCCGCTGCATATGTCGAGGGGGTTGAAAACTTCATGAACTTTATCAGAGCTGAGTACGGTGGTTCGAAATCAGATGTGCTCTGCCCGTGTAGCAGTTGTATGAATTCAATTACAAGACCCCAGTCAACTGTGCAAAATCATCTACACTTGTATGGGATGTCGGTCACATATACTAGGTGGGTTCATCATGGTGAAGTTGTGAACGTCAATGTTATTGACTACATGGAAGCAGCAGATCACCATCTTGATCTACCTGATGCTCAGGTGGAAGAGGAGGAGGTGGTGGTGGTGGCAGAGCCAGTGAGTTTGACCAACATTGAAAATGCTACGAAATGCTCGTGCATTCTGTGAACTTTCACCTGCAGAAGAAAAACGGTGGGCCTGCATGTTGGAACAATGCAACGTTGCTGTCACCCCAAGAAATAAGCTGTCAGTATTCTCAGCTATGGTCACCTTTCTTCAGGTGAAGACATTGAGCGGATGACCAACAAATCATTCGATGCGATGTTGGCTGCTTTCCACGAATCTTTCCCAGATGCGTCTGAGCTGCCACACACCTACAGTAAAATGAAGAATTTCCTTCGTGCAGTTGGAATTGGATATGATATGATCCATGTTTGTAAGAATAATTGTGTTCCGTTCCGGAAGTATTATACCAACTTAAGTGAATGCCCGAAATGCAAATCATCAAGATGGAAAGATGGCGATGCTGTGAAGAGGATTCCTCATAATGTTCTGAGACATTTTCCAATTACACCAAGATTGCAGAGGTTGTTTCATGATGCTGAAACAAGAGAGGATGTACTGTGGCATTCTAGGAACCAAGAGTACAGAGATCACAATGTAATGAGCCATCCATCTCATGGTAGTGAGTGGAAAAGCTTCAATGATAAACACAAAGAGTTTGCTGCTGACCCGAGAAACATTAGACTTGGCTTAGCTTCGGAGGGATTTAACCCATTTGGCCACTAGAGCGCCACATATAGCATGTGTCCAGTGCTTGTTATCCCTTACAACATGCCTCCAAATGTCTGCACCAAAGAATCAAACTACATGATGGCCTTGCTCATCCCAGGTCCAAAAAGTCCTGGAAAGGATTTTGATTTGTTCATGGAGCCTCTTGTGGAGGAACTTCAACAGCTATGGAAGGGTGTTCTCACTCAAGACCTATATAGCAGCCCACGAGCTGATTTCTTTCTGCGTGCTGTTATAATTTGGTGCATCCATGATTATCCGGCTTTGGGCACTATGTCAGGGCGAACGACACATGGTTATAATGCATGTGTTCGCTGTGACAGGAATCCGCTGTCATACGCAATACTTAGCAAGATCTGTTACATTGGACACCGCTGTTTCCTTGCCAAGGACAAGCCGCATCCTAGAAAATACCAAAGACATGTGTTCAATGCAAAGCATGAAAACCATGATGCGCCAAAGAGGCTCACCGCCGATGAGTTGCAAGTGGAATTAGAGAAGGTCAGGCATATTACACCAGGAAACCATCCTGGTAATGGTAGCGGGAAAAGGAAGCGCGGCAGGGTAGAAGAGAGATTATTATTTACTCGCAGGTCCACTTTGTGGGACTTGGAGTATTGGAAAGATTTGGATCTGCGGCATAATCTTGATGTGATGCACATCGAGAAAAATATATGTGACAACATTATTGGCACACTTCTTAATATTGAAGGCAAGACGAAAGATACCTTAAAATCTAGGATTGATTTGACACATCTGGGTATCAGAAAGGATTTGCAGGTGCAAGATGAAGGTAAACCATGGGATATGGCACCAGCTGTGTATGTCTTGGACAAGGTAAACAGAAAAGAATTCTACGAGGTCCTGTCACATGTGATATTCCCACATGGATTAGCTTCCAACCCTGAAAGGAGAGTCAGTGCAGATAGAAACAAGGTACAAGGGTTGAAAACTCATGACTGCCACATCCTACTTCAAAGGGTTTTACATGTTATCCTTAGAGGATTGGGCCGCCCTGACTTATACAGAGCAGTTGCAGAGTTGGGACAATTCTTCAGGGAACTCTGCAGTAGGAATATCAGGATAGATGCTTTGGAGTGTCTTAGAGACAAGATACCAACTATCCTATGCGACCTTGAGAAGATATATCCTCCAGCCTTCTTTGGTGTGATGGTGCATTTGGCTGTTCATCTACCTGATGAGGCACTACATAGAGGTCCAGTACAGTATGGTTGGATGTACTCTATTGAAAGGCGGCTAGGCACTTTCAAGGGCTATGTTAGGAACAGAGCTAGACCCGAGGGTTCCATTGCAGAGGCCTACATTGCTACAGAAGCGTTGACATTCTGCTCAAAATACATTGAAACAGCTGATCGGCTTAGCAAAGAGGTGGGTGAAGACAATCCCGGGCTCAATGTTTTCGATTATTCTGTTTGAGTTACAGGGAAGAGTCGACAAGAGAACAAAACTAAAGATTTGGACAAAATGGTTTGGTATGTGTTGAATAACTGTCCTGAGATACTACCTTATATCAACTAAGTGCAGTACTGCAGCTTATACATCGTAATCTACTAAACTTGCAGCACATTCTTATATATTTAGATGTTTGACACGATCACTATGTTGTGCAGCATCTACAAAGAGGAGTTACTGCCGCAAAATCCAAGAAACATTGACAAACTGGTTATGGCAGGATTTGCGAAATGGTTCAAGAACCATGTAAGCTTTTGAAGTGCATTGTTAGTTTTTTAAATATATTGAGTACATAAGATGATCAGCTTGTCTATTTTCTAACCATAGGTTAAGAAGATGCGGGAGGATGGGCAGGCAGTTGATGATGACCTTTACTCACTAGCAATGGGTCCTGATACTCGGGTAAGACATTATGAATCTTGTGTTGTTGGAGATGTGCGCTACAAGACCCTTGCATGAGACGAAGGCAGGAAGACACAAAACAGTGCCATCATGAGCACGGATACGTATGACAAAGAGACAACTGAAATGTATGCTAACATAATAGACATTATTCAGTTGCAGTATATCTCCAGTTTTAATGATTATCGGTGTGTGGTTCTGTTGTGCTGTCGTTGGTATAACCTGTTTTCCAGGATCGCAAAACCCAGAGCTGATGATTATTTCAAATCCATCAATGTCAAGGTGGCGTACCAGACCAACGAGCCTTTTATTTTGGCAAATCAAGCAACACAGATATTTTTCTTGGAAGACACATTTGCACGTAGCAATGACTGTTGAGTATTGCAAAGGTTTGAGCAGAGAAATTCATTTAATGAAGTTGCACAACAAGATGATGCTTACACTACTCCTGATGTACAAGATAACACAGATGTTCCTAATATCTTTCAGAACCATCACGTCAATGACGCCGCGAAAAGATTGCCTATCGTGATGTGGACATACAAGAGTTGATCAAGAAGAAGCCAACGTTCGAGGACGTTGAGGACGAAGAAGAAGATGACACCGTGGGGAATTATGATTCAGACTGATACACATGGCGAAGATGTTGATGCTGCTGCTGTGGATGATGATTACATTGCTTTTGTCGTATTTGCCTGTCAGAAGACGTTTTTTTATCTACTACGTGAAATTGTGTTTGCTATGACAACTGAAACCTGATGAACATGTTGTTTAGTATTTTGCTGTGAGAACATCACTTGTTATGTATGCTGATTTGTGTTTGGTGATTGTATGACAACTAAAACATGATGACATTGTTGTTTAGTTGTACTCATATTTGGCTGTGAAACTTGAATTTGATGACATAGTTTGTTGTTGGACTGCAATTTGCTCGACATCTTCGAATGAGAACAAAGCTGACCCGACAGGGCCTCTGCTATTTGTTTATTTATATGAGCAAAAGGGGATACCCCCTGATTTCTGTTAATAGAAATCATTAGATGTTCACAACACTATGCCCAGCCTGCTACACAGGTTTCATTCATTACTAGTTTCAGCAAAGTGCTCATGTCGTAGCCACTAAATACATCACGAGTGCTACATACACTACAAATAAAGAGATAATCATACTATAGAGCACATCGATTTTGCCCATTATATTCACAAGCTCTTTCATCTCCTCATTGTTGTCAAGGCCGTTCAGCAGCTGTTGCTTAGCCATGATCAGAGGAACTGCATCTTTAACCTTCTGCTCTGCATCTTCCTCTTCTGTTGTTCCTTCAGTTACTTGTCCAACACCCCAACCTGCTGGTATTGGGATTCCTCAGCTAACCAAATAATCAGCGTAGTTGCATTCCCCCACATCAGCAACTTCCTAGAAATACAAATCACACGAATCTTCCCTTTTCTGCACGAATCAAATTGGTAGATCATCAACCAAACTATTAAAAAAATCAGCAACTAAAAGCAGCAGAACAACACTTAAACATATTATTACCCCATGATTCGGGCATTTGTAGAAGACTCGGCCAGGGTTGCGGATTGTGGTTGAGATGCCATGGATGACTCTGCGTGATTTGCAGCAGTGGCACCACACCAACGGCAGCGGGTTGCGATGAGCAATCGGCTGTGGTGCGCGTGCCAGCGAGGGTGTGATGAAACCCACAGGCGATGGTACGGGTTGCGACTTGGCGCATATCTGGTTGTTGCCTGCTGAAGAGCAGGTGGACAAACAGCCAGCGGACATGGTTGCTGCGGCCAGAGCTTCTGATGCTAGGCAGAGTAAGTAGAGAAGAGGAGAAGCGGACGTTGGATATATCAGTTTCATTACTTGCAGAGTAGCATAGCACCATATATAGTCATGGTCTAGCTTTGGATTTGAACCAGCTACAGGAGCACGTCTTTCTTTTTTCTAAAACTCAGCAACGTCTCATTACTGGTACACTAGCTTGTTATGTACGCCTTCCCAAGTCTTTGATTTTCTTTCCCTTTTTTGCGAGGAAGGAAGGAGGACAAAATTGAGAGTTCCTAGGACTCGAACCCAAGACCTCTCGGTTGAAAACCAAGGGTGCTAGTCACTTATGTGGCAAACGTTCCCTGTGAGGAGGACGGCAGACGAACACATTTTCCTCGCAGTTTTCTTCCTATATATAAAAAAGTATGCTACTTGGTGTCCGCTTAGTCAACAAACGATTGTGCCAACCTTGACCGTTGGATTGACATTCAACGTCCGTCGCATTTCTTCAGTCTCTTCTTTCTCGAGCCGCCAAAGCCAAACCAGCGCCGGCGGGACTGTCGTGGTTCTAAGACTGACAATAGAATAGGGGGGTAGGAATGTAGAGGCAAGATCCTAGCTATGGAGGAGTTGTACACACGAGTTTACGAGTTCAGGCCCTTCTCGGAGGAAGTAACAGCCCTACATCTCGGAGCCCAGAGGCGGTCAACTGAATATATGTGTGTGAATTACAGAAAGTGCGAACCCTTGTCCCAGAGGAGGAGGTGGCTTATATAGAGTGCGCCGGGACCCCAGCTCCCCTCCGTTACACAAGGTTCAATGCTCATAAAGGAGGGGTATTACTGGTAACGTCTGCAGTAAAGTGTTGTAAATGCCCATAAAGCTATGGTTTAAGTCATGACCGTTGCAGAGTGGAGGGTTTCTCATCTTCTGGTGGTCGAGTGTCTTCAAGGTGGTCGAGTGAGCACATCTTCATGGTCGAGTGGATGATGGTTTCTCTTTGACTGCTTCTGATTCTTTGTAGAGATGTCCTTGGGGAGGGTATGTTGGACAGATCCATGACCCTACCCTAGGTACATAGCTTCATCATTAGCCCCCGAATGGATCGGGGTTTGAGTGAGGAAGGAGTTGGGAACACTTCCGCCCCATTCTTTGTGCTATGAGTATATCTTGTTTTGGAACAATAAGTTGAGGTGACGACGTCGACTCCTTTCTCAGTCGCCTTGGTCCATTCTTGGTTTTTGTCGAGTGAATTTTCATGGTAGAATTTCGAATGATGATGTAGAGGATGTTTGTCTTCAGTCTGACAGGTCGCTCTGCTCTCCGCGGATTTTGCGGGATTCGAATTTTGGGAAGTGCGCCAGACGGACGGAACCAAGGTTATTGGGACGGATTAGGCAAGTCTCCTCGATCCCCACGCCACCTTTTTCGCCATGTACTGCGCGCACTACTGTTGCGGGATTTGTTTAGATCGTCTGGGTCCACCAGCCAGTCACTCGGGTGACGACCTTATAAAAGGCCCCGGACCAGGCCTCTGCCCCGTGCGCTCCCATTCTCTCCTCTTCTTCTCCCGATCTCTCCGCCATGCTCGCTTCCGCTCTCGTCACCGGACTCTCGCTCGAGCTCGACCCGTTGCCATGGGGAAAGAGAAGACGGTGGCGCTGGAGCGCGCGAAGAAGGTGACCGCAAAAGCGAAGGGCAAGCGGACCAGCCGGGGCAGATCCTCGTCGAGATCCGGTCTGCCGCCGGGTTGGATCCAGGGCAACTGGATCCACTCGAGAATCACCCAGGACGACCTCGATGACCTGGTGGAGGAGGGACTGATCCCCCACAAGTCGGCACGGCTCCCGGGGAACGAAACCGAGCCGCAGCCAAGGGATGGTGAGTGTGTTCTCCTTGCCACCCACGTAGATCGTGGATTCTCACTGCCTCCCCATCCTTTCTTCCGGGGTTTTTTGAACTTCTTTGGGGCTCAACTTCACCATTTCACTCCAAACACCATAGTCTATCTGGCTGCTTTCGTGTCGATGTGTGAAAATTTCTTGGGCTGTCGACCGCACTGGGTCTTTTCAAACACATCTTCACCTGCCGCTCCCAGTCGGTCGAAAAGGACAAATCGAGTGACGAGAAGACACAATTGATCCAGATGTGTGGGGGTCTGGGGATCCAGATGAGGAGCAAGAGTACCTTCCCAGCCATGATCCTTCCCGACTCGGTCCGGGGCTGGCAGTCGACTTGGTTCTACTGCAAGGATCAGCCGACCCCGGGTCAGTCGACTGGACTTCCTCCCTTTTCCTTGGCTCGGGTGGAGAAGCCCGCCCCCCTAAAGGTAGTTCTAGAAGAGAAGGCGCAGGTCAAGGTGCTGGTCCAGCGGGTCATCCAACTTGTCCGCGACGGGGTGACCGGGATGGACCTGCTGGAGGTCTTTCTCGGTCGGCGCATCCAACCGCTTGAGGCGCGTGATCATCCAATGTGGATGTACTCTGGGCTCAAGGATTTGACTCAGATCCACCCGGAGGATGTCAGCGAGGATACCTTGGAGAAGTGGTTGATGGGGATCACCAGCAACAAATACAACCCTCGGGGGTCTAGGAGGGTGATTCCATTCGACAATCGCACCAGCCGGAGCAGGTATAATTCTGTTTTATCAAGTATCTTTCCGATTCACCGTGTGATATCTTGTTTATGGTCGACTGAATTTCCTTTGATCATTGTCCTTTCAGGCCCTCATCGACATGTACTCAATGCCCAACGGAGTGCAGGACCAAGACGCTGAGGAAGAAGCAAGCGGGGGCGAGAGCGGCGAGGAGCATTCAGATGCCGAGGAGGACGAGGAGAGTGGCGAATCGACTGATGACGAAGAAGTTGACTCGCCTCCTCGCAGGGAGAGGAGATCCAAACACACCCATGACCCGGCGAGCGCTTCGGACTTGGTGGCCGCGCCGATTGGTTAGTCTTCGAAGCGTCCCAGGACGTCTTCCCCAACGCCGACTGAGAAGGCTCCAAAGTAGTCCAAAGTTGCGCCTCCTCTAGCGCTGAAAGCGCCGAAAGCCACCTCCTCCAAACTTCCAAAAACTTTGCCCAGGATCAAAGTGACCGTTCCTACTATCTCCGGGTAACCATTTAACTTGTCCTTTTCGTCGACTCGATTAACCGGACGTAACCGATTGAATGCGGGTCTTTGCAGTGCTGCTACGTCAGGAACCTCTTCTTTCCAGTACCGGGACGAGGAAATGGAAGATGCGGTAACCTCCAACCCAGGTATAAACTCTTGCAATTTTGTTCTTGATTCTTTGGTCGATTGCGTTTGAGTGGTTCACTTGGGGTCGAATGATCTGCCTTGCAGCTCCACCCAACGTCATCGATCTTCCAGATGACGATGAAGATGTGGCTCTTAAGCCCAGGAAGAGCAAGAAGGTAGCAGCTGGTAGGATGTCTCGGCAAGAACCCACTACGACACCTCCCGTCCGTCAAACTGAAGACGCGAGCAGGGCTTCTGTGACCTACGTTGCACCCTTGTCGAGTGAGCACCCCACACCGCCGACTGCGCATGTGATTCCTCCAGTCGTCCAACTCCACACTACGGAGCTCCAAGCCACCGCACCTGGGTCGACTGCTCACTTTTTCACCAGCTATCCCGTCCCGGACAACCAGTCGGAAGCGGCTGCGGAAGCCATCCGACAGGCTAACATGATGATGGAGCGGGTGAAGACGAAGCATGAGAACAGCCAGGCTGCCTACGACGCCAGTGCTGCCTTCGGGCCAATGTCCAGGTGAGTAGACTTTCCGACTGTTTTTGCTCTGTGAGGAAGTGTTACTCAAAAAAATCTTCTTCTACATAATCTGCTATTGTTTGCGTCGAATTAGAGCACCCACTGGGTGTTTTGTTGTTTTTCGTAGTTTCAATCTTCCACTCGGTCTAGGCGAGTGGGATTTGAACCGGTGGGGGCACGCTAAGTGCACCCACTGGGTGTAGTCCCCGAGTCATCTTAAGCGAACTTCTTTAGGTTTTATTCACTCGGAAGTAAACAACCTTTGATCTTATCGACTGATCCGTCTTTTGCCTTCTGCAGAAGTCTTGTACTCTTATTTGTAAGTTTGCTGAGCTTGAGGAGAAGCAGAGGCAACTCAACCTCGACTTGGAATTAGCCCAGCAGAATCTAAAGAAAGCTCAAGACGAAGCCGCTGGTATGGAAGGTAACTGACTGTCGACTGACTTTCAATATATTTCTTTGATCTCTTATTTGATTCGATTGTTTCTTTTGCAGAGAAAATGAAGTTGGATCTGGATAAGAAGGACTCGGACCTCGCCACTGCGCAAAAAGCAGCCCAAGATAAAACTGCTCTCGCAGACCAGAAGCTTGCTTCAATCGGAATGCTGGAAGGAGAGGTGAACAAACTGAAATCTTGTCTTAATGAAGCTAACCACGAAGTGACCAGTCTGAAGAAGGACAAGGTCGTCCTGAATGAAAAGTTGGAGTCTGCAATCCGCAAGAGGAATGACATGGAAGCGTACCTGAGGACTCTTGCCAAGAAGCTTTATCTCATGCTGGAAGGTATTTCTTTTAATCCGACTGTGTTGATGCTTGCGATCGGATCTTGCTCGGTCGATTGACTAATTTTTGGCTGCAGAATTCTGCCAAGACTTCGACAAGGAAACTGGAAAGGTTGAGATGGGTCTGGACCCTATCGCTTCTCTAGTCTGCGACGAAACTGCGATGAACGTGCTCCACCTGGAGTCCCATATCGCCAGCGCCACAAGATACCTCGTGCGCCTGAAGGAGGTAGTCTCTCGAATCGACTCATCGCTTTGGCCGGGGGCGACGCTTCAGAGTGACCTGGAGTCCCTGATGACTCGACTGAACGAGATCCCTGACTGAGTGCAAGAATGGAAGAAATCCTCCGCCCGGTGTGGTGCTGACGTGGCGATGTCCTTGGTGCGAGTCCATTGCAAGGAGGCTCGTGAAGACAAGCTGGCTGCGATCAAAGTCGCTAACACCCAAAAGCATGACTTCCAGTCCTTCATGGAGACTTTCATTGCTGCCGCCACTCAGATCGCTGATGGGATCGACTTGGACTTATTCGTGGAGCCTGCCAGCCCTCCTTCGGCCGAGTGAACAAACTTATGAAACTTGAATCTGCTTTAAATTTGCCTCGGAATGCCGAGTGATTGCTGTAACCGTTGAACTCCTTCGGGCTTGATTCCCGAGTACTTTTGATTTGCTGCTTGGAACTTTTCGGATTTATCTGAATTTGGTTTATTTCTGAATGTGCTTGCGTTTGCCTTCGAATGGACTCTGCTCACTGCTTGGAATAGTCTTTGCACTGGAGACGCAGCTCTGAGGTGGTATCTCTAGTCGACCTACGCTTCGTCGTCCTTGCGGATAGGGATGGAGCAGACGTTGTACTTGTGTCGTAGCTCATCAGGAGAAGGTTGCAGTCGACCTGCACCTCGTCGTCCTTGCGGATAGGGATGGAGCGGACGTTGTGCTTGTGTCGTAGCTCCGAAGGAGAAGGTTGTAGTCGACCTGCACCTCGTCTTCCTCACGGATAGGGATGGAGCGGACGTTGTACTTGTGCCGTAGCTCCGAAGGAAAAGGTTGCAGTCGACCTGCACCTCGTCGTCCTTGCGGATAGGGGTATGTTTCGGACTTAAGCGAGCACTGGACTACAACTAACACTCCCGAGTGGGAGGACTGCTCTCCACTTGGTAGGATTTTTTCAAACTTAGGAGAGTACTGGACTGCAGCTAAGTCTCCTAGTGAGAGAACTTAGGCGAGTACTGGACTGCAGCTAAGCCCCCGAGTGGGAGGATTGCTCTCCACTCGATATGATTTTTTCAAACTTAGGCGAGTACTGGACTGCAGCTAAGTCTCCTAGTGAGAGAACTTATGCGAGTACTGGACTGCAGCTAAGCCCCCGAGTGGGAGGATTGCTCTCCACTCGGTAGGAT
>NC_057812.1:522517719-522521037 GCF_018294505.1 Triticum aestivum
CTGCAGCTAAGTCTC
Organism: Triticum aestivum; assembly: GCF_018294505.1. Classification (NCBI taxonomy): domain Eukaryota; kingdom Viridiplantae; phylum Streptophyta; class Magnoliopsida; order Poales; family Poaceae; genus Triticum; species Triticum aestivum. The sequence goes on from NC_057812.1 coordinate 522,517,735, forward strand.
CTAGTGAGAGAACTTAGGCGAGTACTGGACTGCAGCTAAGCCCCCAAGTGGGAGGATTGCTCTCCACTCAGTAGGATTTTTTCAAACTTAGGCGAGTACTGGACTGCAGCTAAATCTCCTAGTGAGAGAACTTAGGCGAGTACTGGACTGCAGCTAAGCCCCGAGTGGGAGGATTTCTCTCCACTCGATAGGATTTTTTCAAACTTAGGCGAGTACTGGACTGCAGCTAAGTCTCCTGGTGAGAGAACTTACACTACTAGGGAAAAGGCTAGCAGCAGCGCGGGTTTTAGGCCTATCAGTAGCACGGGGATATGCGCTACTGATAAGGTGCTATAGCTATTCCTTAGCAGTAGTGCGTGTTACACGCGCTACTGCTAGGACAAGTAGCTGCAGTGTTTGTTCAATCCCGCGCTACTGCTAATGTAACTACTGGCAGCGCGTTTTCCGTCCATCGCTACTAGTATTCTTTTTTTTATTTTTTTATTTTTAGTGTATTTATCGTACAAATATTGGTACAATACCAGTTATGAGGTTTACATCATTATGTCCATAACAGTGTGTCAAATGAAGGTGGATTAGTTTCAAGTGGAGGCAATATGTGGTGCATGTTAAAAGTATACTACAAATCCAAACTTGATCTAGTTTGGACTAGTAGTACTTTCGATGTGCACCACATGTTGCCTCCACTTGAATCTAATCCGCCAACACAAGCTATTTAATCATCATCATGGTCATTACCACCAACATTAGCTATTTAATTATCATAGTCATAGTGTAGCACACATCATCATCTTCAAACTCTCATTCTAGCTAGCTAATCACCACCAACACTAGCTAATAATAATCATCATAGTCATTACCACCAACTCTAGCTATTTTATCATCATAGTAATAGTGTAGCACATCATCATCCTCAAACTCATTTCTAGCTAGTTAATCACTCCTGCTACTCTCTCTTAGGTAAAATAACATAAAACATGTGTAGCTCTCCTCCTTGAGCAAGTTGGAGCATGCAGATGAACCTGTCTCCTAATTTTGGGTAGCACATCTGCTTGTTGCCCCTAGTACTTCTCTGCGCTCCCCCATCACATATCTGGTCCAGTCTTGCACTATTAAGCATTCATCGCTGATCTTGAATGCACTAAAGTAACATGTAGGATATCTTGGCCGTAAGCTAATAATACTCATGGTACCTTTTGTCTCGATCCCATAAGGCACAACATTCATCGGGAGTCCCTGTTGAAAAAACATCGTATGGTAACATACTTAGCAATGAAGTTTAGCTTCACAAACAATGTATGGAAAAGATGCACTGAGGACAAATAGTAAAAAATCTTACCATCCTTCCTAAATAGATGTGACCGTAGTTCATTACGAACACTATTGGTCGCACGTTTTCAGTACTAACATTTCTAAGTCCAGGAAGAAAATTTGTCTTCACAGTATCAAGATCCTCAAGCCATGAAACATAATGACTTAGCTCCCCACAGTTTAGTTCAGCCCCGGGACAGTAGTAGGTCTTGTCTACCAAGCGCTGGACATGTTTGCTTGCACCGAAATAAGCTGACAATACAAATTAGTTGTCAACTATTTTTGAATAAACAATATCAAAGACATAAATATGGTTGAGAATCTTACATAATGGTGTAACTGGAGGCATCTGCACATCAACCCCGATGTCGGTATTACCTTCAATATCATTTTCCGGATGAATACCAAAGGTGATAACCATATCAGGCTCAAATGCATAAGTCTTGCATAGTGCTCGCCATGTTTTGCATCCAAAATAGGTGTAGTCGTCTGAATTGTATAATTTTGTGTGGAAAATATAACCATGCTCGGTCTTCAAGTAAACTTTCCTTACCTCCATAGTATGACTGAAACCTATCTTATCCAATACAAAAACTCTTGCATGGCAGGGGATACGCTAGTAGAATAGTAAAAAATATAAGTTGAAGCAAATGAAGCAGATGTCATGCTTAATTACGAAAAAAGACTTGTCGTTGTGACTTACTGTATCCACTTTGAAGTTCTCGTCCAGCTTGATGCTGAAGCGCCTATCATCATCTAGGAAGATTCCGTCGCACAGGCCGCGCTTGTCTTCGCAGTATTTGCAAATACTGAAATCTTTTTTGTCGTCAGACATTTCCTATGTTCATAGTTAAAACATTAATTGAAAATCGATAGAAGACAACTACCAGGATACTCAACACATAAATCCGGGGCACTCGATATTTCCTACATATTCTGGCAAAAGTCATGCCAAAATTCACAGAAAAATCCGGCATGACCTTTGCTAAAATAGGACATATCGAGCGCCTGAAATTTGCCGAAATGGAAATGAATCAACACTCTGGCAAAACATAGGCCACTCGGAGGTGTAACCTGCAAACATGACCGGCCACTTGGATATTGAGCAACACAAGATATACATTTCAAAATATCTTATAGGACTCAAATTAGCATGCATTCAATAAGCAAAAGTAAATCATCTCATGCGTCTGTACATCGTCGAATATCATCACTAATACATCCCGAATAGTGTCATGCATATAACATCACTAGTACAACTAAAACCCTAGCACACGATGGGTATCGGCGCGGGCGGTGGACACCCACAGAGAAGGAACCATCACGGGATCATAGCTCTAGTGAGATCCCTGGAGAACCTGCCAGGTATTGGAGAACCTGTGCTCCAACGCAAACAAGTAGCGACGGACGTGCGCGTCCTCCTCACTGACACGGTGATGCACCACCTCCGTGGAGTCCTCGAGCCTCTGGACCGTCACTGGCCCACACGACCGCCACCAAAGAAGGTTCGGGTCAACGACAGGCTGGCTCCTCACCAACCTGCGCCCCCGGTAGGTAGCGCCTCACAGTACCACCCTGGCGGAGCCCAGTCCCGGACATGGCCCATCTGTTCAAGCAGGTGTCGTCCTCCGCCGACTCGACGACGAGGATGCGGGATAGGCATCGTCCACGTCGATGCGAGAAAAATTGCTTTAACTAAAAAATAGCAACAAGTTCTTACTAACTAGTTCTATTAATTCAACTCGTTCTTACTAAATATAAACTTACTATAAATAGAAAGAAACTAGCACATCTACTACTACTAATTAACATCTAACTACTACATCTACTACTAATTAACATCTAACTACTACATCTACTACTAATTAACATCTACTACTGCTAATTATACAACTAGTTTACCATCACTACTTCTAAAAATCATTATCTATGAACCCTAAATTAACATCTACTACTACTAAAATCATCTACTAACTAAGCAAAGAGAGAGGA
>NC_057812.1:522521349-522534142 GCF_018294505.1 Triticum aestivum
GGGCGGCGGGCTCGGTCGAGGGCGGCGGGCTCGGTCGAGGGCGGCGGCGGTGAGGTCGAGGGCGGCGACAGTGTGGTCGAGAGCAGTGGCGGTGAGGTTGAGGGCGGGCGGCGGTGAGGGCAGGCGCGCTCAGGCTCAGGGGGCGGCGACAGGAGTAGGGGAACCGGCCGGGGTGGGGGGAAAGGAGGACTTAGCGAAATTTTGATTCGGGGGGTGGTTAACTCAAACTAGCAGTAGCGCTCATATGGAAAACGCACTATAGCTAACTTATCTATAGCGCATTTTAGAGAAAACCACTACAGCTAATGGAAGCAGTTATTTCTTTTGTTTATCCCAATATCAGTAACGCTTTGTCCTGAAAAAACGCTATAAGTCTAAGCAATGTAAAAACATCAAAAATATACATTGGTCATCATTGATCTTTTGGTGTATAATCTAAATAGTCAACATGAATCCTCACTGTACCTGTATAGGTACAGGCGAGGATTCATATTGCAACCACAAATGATACACATATAGTTCAATGAAGACCAAGTGCTTGAGATAGGTTGAGAAGTAACATATTTAAGGTGGTAAACACCTTGTTCGCTTAGAAGTATGGGACTAAACTTAATTAGTTGTGGTGATACTTAGCAGCAGCGAGTTTTGAAGAAAATCACTGCTACTAAGTTCTTTAGCAGTAGCGCGTCCACGGGAAGGGCGCTACTACTATATCTAGCCTGGGGGCAACACCATGGCAATTATAGTAGTAGCGCTCTTTTCACCTAGAGCGCTACTGCTACTTAGTCATTAGTAGCGCTCTTTACTGAAGCTCGCTACTACTAATTAGCAGTAGCGCCTGTTTTTAGACCGCGCTGCTGCTAAGATTCTGTGTATAAGGTTTTCCCTAGTAGTGTTAGGCGAGTACTTGACTGCAGCTAAGCCCTCGAGTGGGAGGATTGCTCTCCACTCGGTAGGATTTTTTCAAACTTAGGCGAGTACTGGACTGCAGCTAAGTCTCCTAGTGAGAGAACTTAGGTGAGTACTAGACTGCAGCTAAGCCCCCGAGTGAGAGGATTGCTCTCCACTCGGTAGGATTTTTTCGAACTTAGGCGAGTACTGGACTGCAGCTAAGTCTCCTAGTGAGAGAACTTAGGCGAGTACTGGACTGCAGCTAAGCCCCTGAGTGGGAGGATTGCTCTCCACTCGGTAGGATTTTCTTTCGAACTTAGGCGAAACGGATTCGCAACTAAGCCCACCCACTGGGGGATTTCAGAAGTAAATAAGAACACAACAATCGAATGATAGGACCATAAGCTCTTGTCTTTGATAAACAAATTACAAAGGTGTTTCTTATTACATTTTATTCGAACGAGTGCTTAAGTATAAAAGGGGCGGAGCAGCTCCGCGTTCCAAGCCCGTGGCTCGTCTTTCTGATGCTCAATATTGTAAAGATGGTATGCTCCGTTCTGGAGAACTTTGGTGATGATGAAGGGGCCCTCCCAAGTCAGGGCAAGCTTGTGTGGTTTCTGTTGATCCACTCGAAGAACCAGGTCTCCTTCTTGAAAGGCTTGACCCCTCACATTTCTGGCGTGGAATCGACGGAAGTCCTGCTGATAAATGGTCGAGCGGATCAAGGCCATCTCTCTTTCCTCCTCTAAGAGATCGACTGAATCTTGTCGGGCCTGCTCTGCTTCCTCTTCGGAGAAGAGCTCAACTCAGGGTGCATTGTGGAGCAGGTCACTTGGCAGAACAGCTTCGGCTCCATAGACTAAGAAGAAAGGAGTTCGTCCGGTCACCGATTAGGAGTTGTCCTTAAACCCCACAGAACTGACGGAAGTTCATCAACCCAAGCACCTGCTGTGTGTTTGAGATCACGCATCAGTCGGGGTTTCAGTCCTTTGAGAATTAGGCCATTGTCTCTTTCTGTCCGTTTGACTGCGGGTGAGCGACAGAAGCATAGTCGACTCGAGTGCCCCGAGAGGCGCAAAAAGCTCTGAACTCATCGGAATCGAAGTTTGATCCATTATCCGTGATGATGCTGTGTGGGACTCCATATCTGAATGTCAATTCTCTGATAAAACTGACAGCGGTGCTAGCATCAAAGTTCTTGATAGGTTTAGCTTCGATCCATTTGGTAAACTTGTCGACTGCAATGAGCACATGACTGAAGCCGCTCCTGCCAGTTCTTAGTGGTCCAACCATATCCAGTCCCCAAACAGCAAAGGGCCAGATGAGGGGGGTGGTCTTCAGGGCTGACGCTGGCTTGTGAGACATGTCGGAGTAAAACTGGCAGCCTTCACATCTGTCAACTATATCTTTCGCCATTTCATTTGCTCGTGGCCAGTAGAATCCAGCTCGGTATGCTTTAGCCATGATGGCCCGAGAGGACACATGATGACCACAGGTCCCTGAGTGGATGTCATTGAGTATCATTTGACCTTCTTCTAGTGTTATGCATTTCTGACCGACTCCAGTCACGCTTTCCCTGAACAGCTGCCCTCTTATCACAGTAAAGGCCTTGGATCGACGGACAATCTATCGAGCCTCTTCTTCATCCTCTCAGAGTTCTTTCCTGAGGATGTACGCAATGTAGGGCACCGTCCAGTCGGGAGTTATGGCCAGAACCTCCATGATCAGGTCGACCACGGCTGGGACCTCGACTTCAGTCGGATCTGTGGCGCTCTTAGGTTGCGGGGGCTCTTCAGTAAAAGGATCTTCCTGAACTGTCGGCGAGTGAATATGCTCCAAAAACACATTGCTGGGAATGGCTTCTCTCTTGGAACCTATCTTTGCCAAATGGTCGGCTGCTTGATTTTTCAGTCGGGGTATGTGGTGGAGTTCTAACCCCTCAAACTTCTTCTCAAGCTTTCTCACCGTGTTACAGTAACCAGTCATGGCTGGGCTTCTGATGTCCCACTCCTTCATCACTTGATTAACTACCAAATCTGAGTCGCCATAGACCATGAGGCAACGGACACCGAGTGAGATGGCCATGCGCAACCCATACATGAGTGCTTCATATTCTGCTTCATTGTTGGAGGAATCAAAGTGAATTTGGAGGACATATCTGAGCATGTCTCCTCGGGGGGATACCAGAACTACTCCAGCACCAGAATCGTTCAGCATCTTGGATCCGTCAAAGAACATGGTCCAGTGCTCAGAGTGAACTTGAGTCGGCAGTTGCTATTCGATCCACTCGGCGAGGAAATCTGCTATTGCTTGGGACTTGATAGCTTTCTTTGCCTCAAACTTGATATCCAAGGGAAGGAGTTCAATCGCCCATTTGGCCACTCGACCAGTTGCATCTCTGTTGTGCAGAATCTCTGACAATGGAGCGTCGCTGACGACTGTAACAGAGTGATCCGAGAAATAGTGTGCAACCTTCTTCGTGGTCATGTAAATCCCATAGACAAGCTTCTGATAATGAGGATATCTCTGCTTTGACAGGGGTCAGGACTTCAGAAATATAATAAACTGGGAGTTGAACCTTATAAGCATTTCCTTCTTCCCGCTCGACCGTAAGTACTGTATTGATGACTTGTCCAGTGGCTGCTATATAAAGCGGTAGAGGCTCTTTGCCGATTGGAGCTGCAAGCACCGGCTGGGTGGAAATCAGGGCTTTTAGCTCTGCAAACGCTGCATCAGCTTCTAGGGTCCACTCGAACTTGTCTGATTTCTTCATCAGTCGGTAAAGAGGCAGCGCTTTTTCACCGAGGCGAGAAATGAATCGACTTAGGGAGGCCAAGCAACCAGTAAGCTTCTGGACATCATGCACACCCACAGGGCGTTTCATTCGGAGTATAGCGCCTACTTTCTTTGGGTTAGCATCGATTCCTCATTCGGAAACAAGAAAACCGAGTAACTTTCCGCCTAGAACTCCAAACATGCACTTTGATGGATTGAGCTTGATATCATACCTTCTGAGGTTGGCAAAGGTTTCATCAAGGTCAGTCAGTAGGTCGGAACCTTTACGTGACTTGACCACAATGTCATCCATGTATGCTTCCACATTCTGACTGATCTGAGTGAGCAGGCACTTCTGAATCATCCGCATGAATGTGGCTCTGGCGTTCTTCAAAACGAATGCATTGTGACATAACAGAAGCACCCAAACGGGGTGATAAAAGTTGTCTTTATTTCGTCGGGTCCGTACAGATGGATCTGGTGGTACCTGGAGTAGGTGTCCAAAAAGGACAAACACTCGCACCCTGCAGTCGAGTCGACTATAAAGTGATCTTTTGGGCAAGCCCGATTGATATGCTTGAAATCAATACACATGCGAAGTGAGTCGTCTTTCTTTGGCTAACCACTCGGAGTGGTAAATCTCTCGGATAAACTCAGCTGCCAAAAGCCGAGCCACCTCTTCACCTATTGCATTCCTTCTCTGGACGACGGACCGTCGAAGATGCTCTTTGACTGGTTTCACCTTCGGGTCGACTCGCAAACGATGCTCAGCCAGTCCCCTGGGAACACCCGGCATGTCAGAAGGCTTCCATGCAAAGATGTCCCAGTTCTCACGGAGGAACTGGATGAGCGCTTCTTCCTATTTGGAGTCGAGTGTGGTTGAAATGTGAGTCGGAGATGCATTGGGATCCGTCGAGTGAATGTGAATCGACTTTGTTTCACCAGACGACTGGAATCCTGAATCTGTGGCTGGCTTCTTGGCTCGGAGCAAGTCACTCAGATCTGCATTTTTCTGATATTCTTGCAATTCTACCACGGCCATCTGGGCATCGGCGATCTTTGAGCCCTTCTGGAAGCATTCTTCTGCCTTCTTACAGTTACCAGAGATAGTGATCACACCTCTGGGACCAGGCATCTTTAGTTTGAGGTACACGTAACATGGTCGAGCCATAAATCGTGCATAAGCTGGTCTGCCTAGAATTGCATGATAAGCACTCTGGAAATCCACAACTTCAAACGTCAACTTTTCTTTGCGGTGATTTTTGGAATCACTGAAAACCACGTCGAGTGCAATCTGACTGAGGGATGTAGCCTTCTTTCTTGGAATGACCGCATGGAAACTCATATGGCTTTCGCTGAGTCTGGACATCGGAATGCCCATTCCTTTCAACGTTTCTGTATACAGTATGTTCAGGCCACTGCCATCGTCCATCGGGACCTTTGTCAGTCGAGTGCCTTCGACCACCGGGTCGGCCACCAATGCTTGCCTCCCAGGGGTGGCGATGTGCGCTGGATGATCAGACTGGTCAAATGTAATGGCAGTCTGCGACCACTTCAAGAAACTGGGTGTCACCGGAGCCACCATGTTCACTTCCCTGTTGATGACCTTCAATTGACTTTTGCTCTCAACGTCAGCAAAAATCATCAGAGTGGAATTCACGTGGGGATAACCATCATCATCCTCTCCCTCATCCTCAGCCTTGTCTACCTCCTTCTCCTTTTCCTTGGGTTGTTTCTCTCGGAACTACTAGATTAGGAGCTGACACTGCCGAGTGGTGTGTTTCGGTTAAATGAAATTACCTTCTTCATCTTTTTTTGGTGTGGATATGGCACGGCAGATCCAACACGTCATTTCCATCTTGATCTTTTACTTTCTTGGGGTTCCACGGCCCTTTGGGCTTCCCCTTGAACTTTCCTTGAACCATAGCCAAGATTTCACCCAGAGCAGCTGGCTCGGCCTTGCGCTTCTGTTTCTGACCGGAGTTTCCTCCTCCGGCTTCGCGGGCGACTGCTTTGTGCTTGCCACTCCGGAGTCGCTCTTCTTCTTCATCATTGGCATACTTGGTGGCAATTTCCATCATCCGAGCCAGAGTCATGTTTCCTGTCCGGCTGAATTTCATATTCAACTCCCGATACCTGACGCCTTCCTTAAAGGCACAAATTGCCTGATGATCTGACACATCTTCTACCGTGTGGTGTAGGGTGATCCATCTTTGGATATAATCCCTCAAAGTTTCATTCGGTTTCTGAACACAACACTGTAATTCTGTCAAACCTGCCGGCCGTTTGCAAGTGCCCTCGAATGTTCTGACAAACACTCGGCCGAGATCTTCCCAAGTATAGATGCTGCCAGGCGCTAACTGATTCAGCCATGCTCTAGCCGAGCCCTCCAACATCAGAGGAAGGTGTTTCATGGCCACTTCATCATTGCCCCCACCAATCTGGACAGCCACTCGGTAGTCTTCAAGCCAAGTGTCATGCTTGGAATCTCCAGTGAACTTACTAACTCCAGACGCCAACCTGAAGTTGGGGGGAATCACCGCAGCTCTGATAGCTCTGTTGAAGCACTCTGGACCAGAGACATGCACCCTGTTGCTGGTTTGCGGATCTCTGTCATGGCCCTCTCGGTGAGCTCTGTTTTTGTCGACCAAGCCCTGCACGAGAATAGATCCCGCATCAAAACCTGGCTCCCTGGGGTCGACTGGAATACCTCTTCTGACACTGTGAGGGCGTCTGTCTTCATGTGACCGAGGCACGTATGACCCACTCCTTGGAGGAGGCGTGGGCACTCGACGGCGATCATCGTGATCGGCATGGCGATCATACTGCTCTCGGTTTCTATACTGATCACGCCGATCTCCATGTCCCTCACGCCTCGGGGGCGATCTCGGGCTATGGGTCGACTGAACTGTGTCTGCGACCACAGATCTGCTATGGATCCTATTCTGCGACTGAGACACGACCATATTCTTCTCTCCCGCTGCCCGGAGCAAGGCTCTGATCTACACCAGACCTCGGTCAGCTTCTGATTGGGAAGGTTGGATCAACTCTGCTATCCGGGCAACAGCTGCTAGATTCTGGATCGGTGTTCGGTATACCTGAGTCGGAGGTGGAAAAAGATGGCGTCGACTGGACTCAGGAGCACGTTGTTGAGCGCGATCGTCGAGTGCGCGCTGGAGGTTCTCCAGTTGAGTGCACTCAGCCAGGTTGGCCAAGCGCGCCTACTCCAAGGCCTGGGCCTTAGGGGTTTCTCCAACTATAGGAGTATGCAATGCATCCATGTTTCGGCGGCGAAGTTCCTCCCTCTGCTGCGAGGAAAGGGGTTTGGGGAGGTACTCCTCGTGAACGCGCGACGGATCGCCGTTCCCGTCGCCTCCGTCTTCGCGGTTGAAGCCAGGAGGGCTGTGTGGTCCGTTGACCATCGAAACTTCCGCCGCCGGGTCGCTGCTGTCACACTCGGATGCGGTCTCTACGGAGCCAGTCGACAGATCAAACAGGACATAGATAGTTTCGTCGGGCTCGATCACCGCGACTTGAGGGGTGGCCGACTGGTGGGCCACCGCATGCTTCACCCACCGCTGAAGCCTCGGCCGACCAGTGTGTTTGCTCCGGCGGGTCGCAGGGAGGGGGAAAGCTACTGGAGTCGACTGGTACTGGGTCGACGGTTGCCGCAGGAGGACACCGCGGATGCACGCGCGAAAGTGCGTCGCCCCGCGGGTGGGGAGTGCGTCGGCATCGAGTGGTGCCTCCTGAAGCCAAGCGGAGTTGTCGGCGACAAACACGAGCGCGCCGAGACGGATCTCACGGCCCTCAGCCAAACCTCCACCTGGAACCATGATGAAGGGGATCGAAAAAATTGCAACTTCTCCAACAAGTCGCTAAGACACCTGCCCCGCGGTGGGCACCAACTGTCGTGGTTCTAAGACTGATAGTAGAATAGGGGGTAGGAATGTAGAGGAAAGATCCTAGCTATGGAGGAGTTGTACACACGAATTTACGAGTTCAGGCCCTTCTCGGAGGAAGTAACGGCCCTACGTCTTGGAGCCCAGAGGCGGTCGACTGAATATATGTGTGTGAATTACAGAAAGTGCGAACCCTTGTCCCAGAGGAGGGGGTGGCTTATATAGAGTGCGCCAGGACCCCAACTCCCCTCCGTTACACAAGGTTCAATGCTCATAAAGGAGGGGCGTTACTGGTAACGTCTGCAGTAAAGTGTTGTAAATGCCCATAAAGCTATGGTTTAAGTCCTGACCGTTGTAGAGTGGAGGGTTTCTCATCTTTTGGTGGTCGAGTGTCTTCAAGGTGGTCAAGTGAGCACATCTTCATGGTCGAGTGGATGATGGTTTCTCTTCAACTGCTTCTGATTCTTTGTAGAGATGTCCTTGGGGAGGGTATGTTGGACAGATCCATGACCCTACCCTAGGTACATAGCTTCATCCGGGACCACCTCCTCCCGCCTCCCACGGCTGGCTATGATCTGCCCTGGCTCCTGTTCATTCCCGTCCAAGGCCTCACCATCGTCCTCCGCCTTGGTTCGCTCGCCGTGGCGCCGCCCTCCGGTGTTGTCAATATGGTCAACAACCGAGAGGAATAAGGAGATGACTGTACATGGTGAGGATGACAGTAGGGACCCAGCAGTGCGCGCAGTAATTTTGTTTTTCGGGACGGAGAAGGGTATCAACTGGGTTGTACGGGGCCCGGGGCCCGTCTAGCCCAGGCTTTTATTTCATATGTTTAGCACATGACCAGCCCAGTTTGTTTTTTTTCCTTTCTGAAAATTGCTAGCCAGCTATTTTGTTTTTTGCAGAATAACCAACGTAGGCCTACTTGCTTTTCTACGCCCTGCTGGGCCAGAAATCTTTCAAGACGAGGAGGGATGCATTTTGCCCAGAAAATGGGCTATAAGTAATAAGAAATGGGCTATAAGTAATAATAAATGGGCTGTAAAATGAAAAGATATAGCAAACAGACAATTAGTTCCAAAATACTATTTTCTTTCGGATTTTGATATTTTAAATTTCATTGTTTTTGTGCAGGTAAAATTTCATTGAATTTAAATTAAGGTATATTTAGATTTAAAATTAATTTGAATCTGGCTAGAAATTTCGGGCTGTATGCTGTTTGGGAAAGATTTGGAGGCTGACTTGTGGGTCTACTAGGTTGACGTGTACTTTGGCTTTGTCAACTTAGTCCACAAACGATTCTAGCAGCAGTGACCGTTGGATGTTAATCCAACGGCCGTGTTGCTTCTTCAATATCTGATCTTCTTGGTCCAGCCGCCCAAACCAGCTCCGGTGGGACTGCCTGCTCCCGCCTCCCGTGGCCGGTTGTGCTGCCGCACAGGCAGCACCGCCCCACCCTACTTCATTGCTGGCCAGGCCATTCCTCTACTCACCCACACCTCCTGTTATTTTCCGGTGATGGCAGCCGGACCAGTAAACCCTCGTACTCCCCACCGCGTGGTCAACCATTGCCGAGTCTTCCCCGGCTCCGTGTCGTTCCCTTCCTAGGCCTCGCCATCATCCACCGCCATGGTGCTCTCGGTGCGGCCTGGTCAACTTGGTCAACGAACGACATCCATCGGCCATGGACTGTACGCGCAAAATAATGATTCCTCCACCTGATAGCTGGGACCCACCGGCTCTGAATTTTGCGAAAAAAATGTTCCCCCGCTGACATGTCGGACCCACCAGCTATATCTTCGCACGCAAGGAAGTGCCTCCTTATTATGCACAAAAAAATGAATACCCCCTGCTAGCTGGGACCCACCATAGTGGGAGGATGACTTGTGGGCTAACAAAGTTGATGGGGACGGAGGGCTTTGTCAACATAGTTAATATGAATGATTCTAGCTCCAGTGACAGTACGATGTCCATCCAACGGTCGTAGTGCTTCTTCAACCTCTGGTCTTCTTGCTCTAGCCGCCCAAAGCAGCGCAGGTCGTGCCGCATGCTCCTGCCTCCCGTGGCCGGCTATGTTGCCGCGGAGGCCTCACCTACCCCTACTATTCCCACCGCTGGCTAGGCCCTGCGGCGACGGCAGCCTCACACCGCAGCCAAACTAGTGAACCCTCGTACTCCTCTCCGCGCGGGCTTCCACTACCGCGTCTTCCCTGGCTCCGCGTCATCCCCTTCCTAGGCCTCGCCGTCGTCCACCGCCATGGTGATCTCCACGCGGCGTGGTCAACGTGGTCAATGAACAACTTCCATCGGAAGAGTACTGTACGTGGAGAGGCTGACAGCTGGGTCCACGGCCACAGCCCAGATTTTTTGTGATATTCCAAGTAAGTCGCTTTGTCAGGCCTGTTGGGCTACAAATCTTTCAAGACGAGGAGAGCTTTCATTCGGCTGGCCGAGAAAATGGCCCATCAGTAATGAGAAATGGGTTGTACATTTGTAAAATACATCAAACCGGCAATTAGTTTCAAATATCTTTTTTTTCATTTCAAGATTTTAAATTACATTAATTTTTATTCATGGAGAATTTGTTGGATTTTATATTGATATACATTTATTTTTAAAATCAGTTTGAATGTGAGTCAAAATTTCGGGATTAAAAACAGTTCGAACCGCACCAAAATATGCAAAATTTCGTATAATTTTTTAACCGTGGCCATAATTTGGGTTGTAATGCTAACAAAAAGAATATGGGCTCCAAAAAAACCTTAAGAATTAGCAAATGGGCTGAAAATTATTAGAAATAATGGCAGATGGGTTGTATGTTGTTTTCCACAGATTTGAGGCTTTCCTAAAAAAAAGGTTGACGCACAAGCAGTAACTGTGGGATGTCCATCCAACGGCCGTCGTGCTTCTTCAATCTCTGCTCTTCCTGCTCCAACCGCTCAAACAAGCGCTGGCGGGACTGCCTGCTCCCTCCTCCCCGCGGCCGGCTGTGCTGCCGCGCAGGCCTCACCGCCCCATCGTACTCCCATCACTGGCCTAGCCATCCCTCTACTCACCCACACCTGCTGTTATTCTCCGACGACGGCAGACGAACCAGTAAACCCTCGTACAGTCATACTCCCCTCCGCGTGGGAAACAACTACCGAGTCTTCCCTGCCTCCGTGTTGTTCCCTTCCTAGGCCTTGCCATCGTCCACCGCCCTACTGCTCTCGGCGTGGCCAGGTCAATGTGGTCAATGACTAACATGCATCTGAAGTGGATTGTACATGGAGAGGCCGACAGCTGGGTCCACGGCCGCACGCAAGGAAATGCCTCCTTATTACGCGCAAAATAATGATTCCTCCACCTGACATCAGGGACCCACCGAAAGGGCCTTTGTATTTCACGAAAAAACGTTACCGCCGCTGACAGCTCGGACCCACCAGCTATAACTTTGCACGCAAGGAAGTGCCTCCTTATTACGCACAAAAAATGAATACTCCCCCTGTTAGTTGGGACCCAGTATAGTGGCAGGCTGACTTGTGGGCCTACTAAGTTGATGGGGACGGAGGGCTTTGTCAACTTGGTCAATATGCACGATTCTAGCTCCAGTGACCGTACGATGTCCATCCAACGGCCGTAGTGCTTCTTCAACCTCTGGTCTTCTTGCTCCAGTCGCCCAAACCAGCGCCGGTCGTGCCTCGTACTCCTGCCTCCCGTGGCCGGCTGCGATGCGGCGGAGGCCTCACCGCCCCCTACTACTCCCACCGCTGGCCAGACCATCCCTCTACTCACCCACACCCCCTGTTACTCTGCGGCGACGGCAGCCTCACACCGCAGCGAACCAGTGCCCTCGTACTCCTCTACGTGTGGGCATCCACTACTGCGTCCTCCCCGGCTCCGCGTCCTCCCCTTCCTAGGCCTCGCCATCGTCCACCGCCCTGGTGCTCTCGGCGCGGCATGGTCAACATAGTCAAGGAACGGCTTCCATCGGACGTGGACTGTACATGGAGACGCTGACAGCTGGGTCCACGGCCCCAGCAAGGAAGTGCCTCCTTATTACGTGCAAAATAATTATTCCTCCACCTGACAGCGGGGACCCACTGGACGGGCTACCGTATTTCGCCCCCCTGACTGCTGGAACCCACCAGCTACATCTTCGCACGCAAGGAAGTGCCTGACAGTCAAGACCCACCTGGTCGAAGCGTATGTAGCGTTGTCATTCTGGTCGCGAACGTGTACGTACATATATACTGGTCGATGTAGAGGCATGCACGTGTCGTAGTAGAGGCGCACACGTAGCATGTACACGTACGTACAGTGGCTAGGGTGAAAGAAAGAAAATACGGCCACGTATGTGTACATACGGGCGGGGTCTCGAAAGCCTACTCGCGCATACATATGGCCAGGGCTCTTGTACATGGCTGGGTCGGAACGGAGAAATAGCGTTGTCGTCATGTTCATGGGGAGGCAACGGAATGCATCGTGTTCATGGGGAGGCAACGGAATGCGTCGTGTTCATGGGGAGGCAACGGAATGCGCCGTGTTCATCGGGAGGGCTTGGATGGAACAGGCGATGGAAACAAGGCCTGGCGTACCGCACAACAGAGGAAACGGCCATGTGTTCGACCGGCCACGTTTGAAACGGGATCCTATTCACCGGGAGGGGTCTGGCGTACCGCAAAATGGAGGAAACGGACCTCCTATGATCGAAACGGGGGTCCTGCTCATCAGGAGGGGTGTGGCGTACCGCAAAACGGACGAAACGGACCTCCTACGGTCGAAACGGGGGTCCTATTCATCGGGAGGGGTGTGGCGTACCACAAAACGGAGGAAACAGGCTTGTGTTGGAGCGCTACGGTTGAAACAGGGGTCATGTTCATCGGGAGGGGTGTGGCGTACCGCAAAATGGGACTCCACGGGACACTGTTCATCTCCACCGTCGACCCCCTCCAGCCTCCACGAGCTACTGTTCATCCACCATCGACCTCCTCCAGCCTCCACCTACGACTGTTCATCCACGGGCTCCTGTTCATCCAGCCTCCACCGGCTACTGTTCAACCAGCCCTCTCCACGGGCTCCTGTTCAACCACCCCTCCACGGGCTACTGTTCATCCTGCCCTCCACCGTCTACTGTTCATCCTGCCCTCCACGGGGTGGTCCTGTTCATCCAGCCCTCCACGGGGTCCTGTTCATCCAGCCCCAACCGGCTCGATCGATTGGGGTCCTGTTCATCCAGAGGCAAC
>NC_057812.1:523177737-523193573 GCF_018294505.1 Triticum aestivum
TAGGGTTCGGGATTACCTTGTAGCAGGACTCGCGGCCCTTGGAGAGGACGTCGGCCATGATGGTTCCGGCGTCGCAGTGATCGGCGTCGGGGGCGGAGGACATCGTCGGCCGTGGTAGGGGTGGGGAATTTGTTTGCGGAGGTTCCCTTGGGGCAGGGGAAAGGCACTGGGTGGGCCGGCGCAGGCCGCCGGGACGTGTAGGAATCACCTACTGGCGACGACTAGCGGCCCGGCCCATTACGCCGGGACGTGTAGGTTCTCATAGTTTCGGTTTTCTTCCGGTTTTCTTTTTCTTTTTCCGTTTTCTTTCGTTTTTTCTATGGTTTTAATTTATTTTCCACCGGCTCCTTTGGTTTTTATTTTATTCTACTTTCGTCTTCTGTTTTTTCTTATAAGGTTTTTCGTTATTCTTTCTTGCAACATTATACTTTGTTTTTTTGTTTCTTTCTTTGTTTTCTTTGGGTATTCCTTTTGTTTCTTTATCGGTTCTTACCGTTTTAGTTTTTCTCAAACCATGTCTACTTTTTTTCCTAAAAGAAAACACATGTCTAATTTTTTGTCAGTGCACAATGTACATTTTTAGAGCGCACGTGCAATATTTTTTATACAAATCGAGATTTTTCAAATACATGATATATTTTTAATACATGTTCTGAAAAAAATCGAATACACAGTAACGTTTTCAGAATACACGTTGTATATTTTGTTCTGCTCGGTTTGGGGTGTTATAAAGGCTTTAGGAGTTCCATGGAAAGAATTTCAATTTCGTTGCTCGTTCCATTCAAATTATTAGGTGCTTCTTGAATAGTTGGATATGATGCTTTTGGATAAGTAGGAGCATACCATTGATTTTTTATTTCAATTAGGATTATAGTTTTTGTGAGCAATAAAGTTAAGGTTATTAACATCGACATTGATAATGGAGTTTACATTTACCTATTCTTTACCACTTATGGTGGTGATTAATTCATCGATCGGCGATCAACTCCTCATTTTTCTGTTCGCAAATAGAATTAATCTTTATTGTGGGCAGGGTTCTCTTGGATGTCAAGTAATTTCTTAGCCTTCGCAATCGGCCTTCCCATTATGATTTCTCCTACAGCTGTATCAAGCATGATTTTTTACATGGTATTAAGTGCATTATAAATACATGAGGAATTAGCCATTCTTCTATACCATGGTTGGGGAAATTTCTCATAGCCTCCTTCATGTGGTCCCATGCAAGTGTTGGTGGCTTACGTTCTTCCTGCTTAAAACATGTGATCTGAGATCGAAGTTGCATAATTTTTGCATGGGACAAAACTTAGATTAAGACATGCTACAACATATAGTCCATGCAGTCATAATTCCTCTACACAAAGCTAGAAACCATTATGTTTAATTTTTCTCTGAAAAAGAAAGGAAACAAACTCAACTTCAAAATGTTTGGTTCATAGTCTTTGATACGTATCATACAACACAGTTTAGTAAATGTGTATAGATGCATGTCGGCTATACCTCATTTATCCCCCAAGTCACTGCAGAGGCCCTCAGTGGGCAAGGTATGGCAGCCGCCATACCTTGATTCTGGGGATTTTTTTACACATATGCATGTGTTGTCTATCGTCTCATTCCCTCGTTCAAGTTTTTTCTCGTTCGAGTGTAGAGAGAAAAAGGCCGCTGGCACACAGGCACGCCACACACGCAAGTTGGGCCGGCACACAGGCACACATGAGTTGGGCCTGCTAGCACACACAGAAGCGGTCGAGCTCGTCGATTCCATCGAGCGCCAACCCACACGCACGCGCAAGCGACGAACCCTAGCGCAGCGACGGCGGCTGGTCAGGTCGCGATCCAAGCGGGCAACTGGCGACGGGATAGGCTACGGCGGCAGCGGGCTTGGGGCTTAAAGGGCGGCGGCAGTAAGCTCCAGCGACGGCAGCAAGGTTGCATTTGATGAGCTATGTCCTAAAATGCCAAAATGACTTCCGAAACAATTCAAGAAGTCCTTGTCATGGCTGATCATTTTTTTAGTGTGGACTCCTTCTATGCTGCTATAGATTCCATCACCATAGAGTTTGATCATCAAAGGCATGTCATGTTTCCTACTGTTTATCACCTCATTGAGTTGGAATTGCTACTACCAATAGTGACGACAATAATTGAAAGGGTCTTCTCATCAATGATAATCATCCAGACTGAGTTGCGCATCAAGATGACAGATGGTTGGCTTAATGACTTAATGGTTTGTTATATTGAGCGAGAGATCTTCAAAAGAGCTGATATTGGTAAAATTAAGGAAGATTTTCAGGATGAGCGTAAGCCATTGCCATTGCCTGGGTCTTCTAGACGCCATTGAAAGCTTCATTATTGGTATGTTTTAGGTTGTTTTCCTATTGAAACATGCCTATATTTTCATTGTATTTGATTTTTTGTTTGTAATGTGTATTGAATCGTTCGATTTGCATCAAAAGAATTCTTTTCTTAAGACTTCGCCACACCTTAATTTTTTTCGTCCTCCGCCTCTGCCCCAAGTAATTGCTTTCAGCTAACCCCTTCTATCACTATTGTTCAGAATAGTGTTTCATGCAAGGCCTTAGAACGAGAAGAAGACAAAAGACAACTCCGTTGCAGTTGGACACATACAAATAACGTCAAAACGCGCAAAGTGTTGGAAATATGGCCTAGAAGTAATAATGTTGTATTATTTATTTATTATATTTCCATGTTTATAATTAAAATTTTATATTTCATGCTACAACTGCTATCATCTTGAATATGTGATCCGGTGGAAAACTAATATGCATGTGTGAACTGATAAACGGTAAAGAATAGGTTCCTAGTATTGCCTCTAAGACTGACTCAAGTGTTGTTGGTGATCATATTTTTCGAATTTTAGGATACCGTTAAGTGTAACAATAGTCCTAAAACAACACTGAGAATAAAAATTACAACCAGGTCTATGGACCACCTAGTGACGACTACAAGTACTGGAGCGAGCCGAAGGTGCGTCGTCATCATCGCCCCTCCCTCACCAGAGGCGAGCAAAACTTATTGTAGTAGACATTCGAAAAATCGTCGTGCTAAGGTCCCAAAGGACTAGCGTAACAAAGCAGCAACAATGGCTAATGAAGAGAGTTGTAGATTGGAAAGATCAAACCTGTAACCACAAAGACAAACAAAAAAGAATCCAAATAGATCTAGCGAAGACCAATAGCGACCAAAATCCCGCGAGACGCAACGGACACACACCTCCACATATTCTCCTCCGACGCTCTTTCACAAGCTTAGACAAAAGAAACCCAAGAAGATAATGAAGTCTATCACAAATAGCTAGTTCATCGGCTGCCTCATTTTGTTCCATGAGATTGGTTTATAGGCTAAGGCTAACTTTATCATGGGCGGGTGTGAAAATTTTTGTGCCTTTTCAATCTAGCAAAAAAGAAGTGCCGACTGCTGTTGAGTTGCGCAAACAGGCACCTCATGATTTAGCTTGAGAGCAGAGGAAAGATCAGAAGGTGTCTACGTTTGAAATATGAGATAAAAATTCAATGATGAAGAGCATTACAAATCTGAACTTTCGAAGCATTTATACAAATTAGATAATGCCCCGCGCGTTGCTACGGTATTTAGAAGAATTTCAGTTGAATCGGTGTGTCAACATATTGATTCGAATTGATGAGCTTGACTTTTAAATCTAGCACAAAGTAACATATTGTTTGCTTTGTAGCTGCAGGTGAGGGCACGAACTATAAGTTAGATATTAAACTACTATCAATCCGGTCTGCATGGTAATATTTCTTGTGTGCATTAGAATGATAGGTAAGCACAAATAATATTTATGTTTACCTCCAATTTTGGCAAAAAATAAAAATTAAAAATCGAGTAAGATTTATATGAAAGAGAGAGCGCAAACATATAGACTGAATGCATGTGGAACACTGATGAAAAGATAAGTAAGTAATTATCTTGATGGAGAGAAACTGAGATTTATTTTTGAGAGAGAGCACACCTTCACGTGGGAAAGGGGAAATCGACTTGTACGTACCCACGCACCACATCCAGAAGATCCGAGGATAGTAATACCCAAACAACATTGAGTACATGGACCATCAGTATCCAGGTTGCTTATCTAACCAAGGTCTTACGGATGATCAACCTGTAGCAAGAGTAGCTTACCTGCTCTAGATTTGCAAATTCAGATCAAAGCTCCAATCTGGGCAGTCTCTAGCTAACTTCAGAGATAACGTAAGGATCTACACACACAAAATCCAACATCGTAATGGTATATATAATGCAAGCTTAATCAAGTAATCGTATGGCGTTGGATTGATACTTAGCGTTGGTGAAGTTCCAGAGGACAATTGTATTCATGAGCACCCACATGGAGGTAAATCTCTCCATACCGACGGGGTGGACAACGCATGAAGCAGGTGAAGTGGGGACCTGGAACATCAGAGGTAGACGGAGTGGAAAGTGGAAAAATCAATAGCCGGGGAGGGAAGAAGACACCGAAGATACCAAAACTTTTGGACTTCTTAGTGCGCTCTAATCATAAAACTGAATGTTTTTTTCTAATTTTTTTTTGAAAAACATGTAGTGGGAATGCTGAGGTGGCACATTTACTGAGTTGGAAGGTTGCATGTTTTAGATAAATAAGATAGTGAGGGTGAACTTTTTAAGTATATAGGATTACAGTGAACAAACAGAATAAAATAAACGAAAAATAGAGGTCCCACCGAGACTTGAACTCGGGTTACTGGATTCAGAGTCCAATGTCCTAACCACTAGACCATGGGACCTTCGATGTCTTCAAACTCTTTTTACTTTATTTATCTGATTCCTATATACGGAAATATATTGGCTTCGCCCAGTCCTCTAAACGATCGGAGCTACGGCTGCCCCGCGGTCGCGGGAAGTGCTCGGGTGCCATCCGAGGCTAGCTCCGGCGGCCGGAACACATACCTCTACGTACATACATCGGAGGCAGCGTGCTCTGTTGTTGCCTGCGTCTAGCCGGTATCTAGGAAAACAGTTGCCTCCGCAGCTCCGCCCTAGCCATGCCCGCTAGGAGGTCGGCGCCCACCAGCTGTTCGGCGAAATGCGCAGGTGAGACTGCTGCAGCTTCCTGTTTAATTATCTGCCGCTATGCTCTCCTCATGCCATCTTTTGTTTCATCTGTATCTTTTTTCTTTTTGCGGGGGCTGTTTCCTCTGTATCTAGAGCCATTTGTGATCGTTTTTGTTCTGTTGGTAAAACCACTGGCGAAGCCGCATTGCAATCAGTTTTTGTTCTGTTCTGTTGGTAAAATAGCTTGATAACGTTAGGTGATGAATACTCCATTTTTTTCACATTTGAAATTGGGTGTTTGTTTGTGGTTAGTTAGTAGCAATCAGTTTCAATTGCTTTGATATTTATAAATAAGGGTCATGGAACAATTACACAATACACTAGGTTAGTATAATTAGGCAAACGACTGGCCTATTTTATTTTGATCGTTATTGGCATCGGTATGATGTGCAATCATTTGAGCAAATGCCCAGTTTATCCAAGTGCTCGGCTGCCATCCGAGGCTAGCTCCGGCAGATTATCCAAAACTCGCCCAACAGAAAGGATGGATGAAGCTTCATATGGATAAGGCTCAGGGGATAATAAGAAGTGAAACATCACTTGCTTGGATCACAGCTGTTTCCTGACCTCCAGTAGACATATGTTGCAAAGAATGCGGATGTGAATGAGTCATGCTCCTCAAGTTCTGTCACATCGTTTTTTCAGTCTTTGTGAATGAATAGATGATCTAGTACAGTGATGGCTTTACTGTAGATAGGTGATTTACCCCTTCCAAAATACAGTACTTCCTCCGTTCCTAAATATAAGTCTTTCTAGAGATTTCAATATGTACTACATACGGATGCATATAGACGGAGTTTAGAGTGTAGATTCATTTATTTTGCTCCGTATATAGTCCATATTGGAATCTCTAGAAAGACTTATATTTAGGAACGGAGGGAGTACGTTTTAGACATGGACACTGTCTCAAGGCACTACGTTTACCGATATTTTTCATATGAACATGCTAGTTAAAAAAATATTATGTAATTATGGATTATACTTCTTGAAAAATGTAATTATTCTTTTACATTCGAATATTTGTTATCTGTATCAATAATCAAGTTAGATAAGTTTGACTAGTGCTCTCTAGGGTGTTGTCTATTTGAACGGAGGTAGCATCTGAAAACATGCTTAGCCTAAAAGTCCATTCAACTGTGGTATGCTCTGCTGTTGCCATCAACTTGCTAGGTGACAGTGTGACACCCTAGACTTCTCTAAGATCTTTAAGTTCATGAATATAATTAATACTATGACATGTGAGCCCGCTAAAATTCATCCAAAAATATGACCAACTGTACCTTGCACACACAAAAAACAAGAGCTAAGTGTTCAGTTTAAAATGTCCAACTCTTGTAATTTGTAAGCTGCAAATGTTCAAAGTTGTTGATGAAAATTGCAGTTTCACATGGTATGCTATTCATTATTACACCCATAGTTCTTTTATAAGTTCTGAAAACTTCGGGGTGCTTCAAACAACATGTTGGGCACGCGCAGTCATGCTCATGTAATCCGTGATAGCTAATAAAACACTAGCAAATTGTCCTTGAAGGCGCTACTTCTACTAGAAGTAGATTGTTGTATCTGTCACTCATTAGCTTGTGGTCAAACAAGTAGAATGGTGCTACAAATGCTGGTCAAGGACAACGCCGGTGCCTGATTGCTTCACTTATTTTTTAACTCGTCTGCCCATTCTTCTTAGAATCATTTGGAAGTTTTATACAAATGGAAGTACAAGTTATTGGCTCCACTCATGAAATTTCCTTTGGCTCAGATCTCTTCTTTTTATTTCCTATTGAAGTACATGCTGCTGAAACTTTCCTAGGGAATTATTATGCCACTATTCAAACGCCCCTTAAATGATTATTCCAGCATTTTTTTATGAAATGTTGTTGATTCAACAGCTGATGTGGTCAACAGAATTTTCACTTTAAGACGTGCTACAGAAAAGTAGTACTAATCATATCCAGAGATTTCAAAGCAATTAAGGAACCTACTTTTGGCTGGTCAATGAAGAAAACTGGCTGGTGCCAGTGGGGCCATTGATTTGAAATGTATCTTTTTATATGTAAATATACTGTAGTGCGCAATCGATAGTTAGGAGAAAATCAAGAGTCTTTGGAGAACCTGCATGGTTCTCATTTTTTTGGGCGTGTGACATTGTTATCTCATCTGCTATGCCAGACTGTATACCACTCATCCCCAAGTTCCCAAGTGGCTCTTGTTCACTTCCATTTGCTCCTCACATTCGTTGCTATCTCCCAATCACCTTTTCTTGCTTTAGACCCCCAAAATTTTCTGTTCTTGCTTGCCTCACCTTCATCCTCTTGCAGCTTGCCTATACAAGCTTGCCCACCACAAGCATACCAGCAACACCACGGTGCCCGTGCCAGCATGAGTGGAGAGACTAGCAGGGCCTAAAGGGCAATGTTATTCTGCCATATAGAACCAACCTGTTGAGTTGAATTATTGGTGTAGCCATGTATCCTCCAAAGATCTTGATCCTCCTTCTTGTTCTACCTTTAACTTTTTCTTCTTCCAGATTTGCCATGAGCAAATCCTTTGCTTTGAATGTTGAGCTTGGCACCATATGGCGAAATAATCCCTCCCTCCTCCACAACATTTCTCCAGATGATAACTTCTCTTTGCGCATCATCCTCCCTATGGATGCGTTCACGACTTTTATTAGTGGCTCGTATGATTCTAGCATTCCTTCATTTGCCTGCGGCTTCTTCTGTGCAGGCGCTGTGGCTACCTGTGATGACTACATCTTTTCCATCTTCTTTGTCAGTGTTTACAGCTTCAAAGATGTAGTTTATTTAAATTCGCCTGAGGTGGTCTGGTCTGCCAACCGTGATCGCCCGGTCAAAGAGAATGCTAGTGTTCAACTTACTGAACTTGGGGATTTGGTGCTCTTTGACGCTGATGGAACACTGGTTTGGTCTACCAATACTACGGAGAAGTCTGTTGCTGGCATGAATCTTACCAGCACAGGCAACCTGGTGCTGTTAAATCATGCGAATATGGAGCTCTGGAGGTCTTTTGATCACCCAACTGACACACTTGTCACCGGGCAGGTTCTACAAGAGGGGCAGAAGCTCATGGCAAGCACCTCGATGACAAACTGGGCCAGTGGAAAATTTTATCTCACTGCCCTTCCTGATGGCATGCATGCATTTGCAGGAACTGATACTCCTCTATCATACTATCAGAGCCCCACCGGTGGAACTGTCATGACAAACAGGTCAGCATACGTTGCACTCAAGAATGGCAGCCTGGAGGTGTTCACTTGTTTCCGGGATACAGAGGCACCGGATTACCAGATCCAGCTGCCCAGGGATGACTATGGGCTGGTGTTTGTGAGGCTAGAGTTCGATGGGCACCTGAGGTTATATCAGATGCCAAACAACAGTTGGTTGACTTCAGATGTTTTTGATATAACTGATCCTTGTGCTTATCCTCTAGCTTGTGGCGAATATGGTATTTGTTCGAATGGACAGTGCAGCTGTCCTGATGCTGCCATTGGCCAATCCGGATTGTTTGAACTAATTGATCCAAGGGAGCCTAATCGTGGCTGCTCGCCAATAGATTCAGTATCCTGTGATTCGTCACAGAAGCCTAGGCTTCTTTCCCTTCCCAACATCACTCGCTTCAACGGTGTCTACAATTGGACAACAAGTGAAGAGCGATGCAAATTGTCATGCTTGAATGATTGTTCGTGTAGGGCTTCATTCTTCCAGCAGTTTGACACCTCCACTGGTTACTGTTTTCTTGCATCTGACATATTCTCCATGATAGATGCAAATTCCCCAGGTTACTCAAGCAATTTTAGTTCTCTGGCATTTGTTAAAGTTAACGGAGCTACCCGCAACTTTGTGCTATCTCAAGGAAAATTAACCGTTGCATTGGCCGTTGGTTCTTCAACTTTTATTGCTTTAGTTGTTGTTGCAGTGCTTGTAGTTTTACGAAGAAATAGGGCAGGGCCATTAGAAGATGATGACATTATCGATCAGTTACCAGGGCTACCTGCAAGATTTTCTTTTATGGAGTTGAAGTCGGCAACTGAAGATTTCTCAAAAGTGATTGGGAAAGGAGGATCTGGTTCTGTTTTTGAAGGACAGATTTGTGATAGGCAGGTTGCTGTGAAAAGATTGGATGGCATTAATCAAGGGAAAAGGGAGTTTTTAGCAGAGGTTCAGACTATTGGAAGCATCAACCACATATATTTGGTGAGGCTAATTGGATTTTGTGCTGAAAAGTCGCATAGGCTTCTTGTCTATGAATACATGCCGAATGGATCTTTGGATAGGTGGATTTTCCAAAGGCACCAAGAAGCACCACTTGATTGGAAAACCAGATTGAGGATCATCACTGATGTAGCAAGGGGACTGGCTTATCTTCACAGTGACTGTCGGGAAACAATCGTTCATCTAGACATCAAGCCACAAAATATCCTTTTGGATGAGCAATTCACTGCCAAGGTATCTGACTTTGGTCTTGCCAAGCTAATTGATCGCGAGCAGGGCAGTGTCATGACTAGATTGAGAGGCACGCCAGGTTACTTGGCTCCTGAGTGGCTGACATCTGTGATCAACGAGAAGGTTGATGTGTATAGCTTTGGCATTGTCATCATGGAAATTATTTGCGGTAGAAGTAATTTGGATTACTCACAGCCTGAGGAAAGCTGTCATCTCGTCAGCATGCTGCAGGCCAAGGCCAAAAATGACCAGCTGTTGGACCTTATCGATCCGCGCTCCGCTGACATGCAATGCCATTTGGATGAAGTGGCGCATGATGAATCTGGCAATGTGGTGCCTGCAGGTTGATAGCCGTCAACGGCCTTCAATGACTGAAGCCGTCAAGATCCTGGATGGTACAATGGATGTTGAAACCGAACTTGATTTGGACCTTGTAAACATAGACCTGATGGTGGCAAATAGAGCAGTTCGCGGGAAGACTGCTGCAACTCTGCAGATAGACTCCGTCCTTTCAGGGCCAAGGTGAGCGCTAGCTCAAGGTTTGGAACATGATTTTACATCTGTCCTGTGCAGCATCATGATTTATTTAGATCCTAAAGTTGTGATATAGATCGCCTCCTGGTATCAATAGTTACACAGTATAATGGGTAAAAACTGTACTTCCCGGGTTACATTATTATTTTTCTTTCTGAACACTGTAATTGCCTGAAGTTTGATATGTATGCATCTGTGGTGAGGTTCTAATCATCTCAGTGAGCTCGGTTTTGCTTAACCAGGCAACTCCTTGTCGTCTACAAATGTTTCGGCAGCATTCTTCGTTATATTAGCTTTCTCGAGGATTCTTTGTTAGCTTTTTTTGGCTAAAAAATGGGTGGAAACACCTTCTTTTCCTGAATTATAAAACCTAATTTCGTGGGATTGACGAGGTGGATCGCCAGCCCGCCAAGCCCGACTTTCAAGAGGTTTCCAGCCCAAAGCAATCAAAGACAGTGCGGAGAGGATCCCTGGAAGATCAGCGCCTCCGCATGAAATTCCGTCCAAAGCAATCAAAGACAGTGCTGTAAAAGGCAAACCCGTTGCGCCTAACAGGCACACGTAAGCCTTTGCTCCTCTGTTACCGCGCGGTGCGCGGTCCAAGCTTTGCATTTTTTCACATACGGGCGTGAAAAGACGTGACCCAACATGCGGGCGAGTAAAACACAGCACCGGCGGTAGGTAAACAGCAGCGGTCGCGAGGCGCGATGCGAACAAGACAGGCGGTAAACGCAGGCAGACATGGGCGCGCGGCCCCCAAAAGGATCCTTCCCAAATCCCGAGGCAGCAGCAGCAGCGGCAAATTTGATAATTTTGACCTCGGACGAAATCAATTCACGGAATGAACTGTCGGTGAAACTATTTCACAGCACCGACCCTTTTGTGTAGCGCGTGCCACGCAGGCGCCACACCATACGGTGCAACGCCCAGCTTTGGGGCGTTGCACGCCTGTCCACCGTGGCCGCCCTTGGGCCCGCACCCAGTAGTGCAGCGCCTCCGAGCTAGGCGCCACACATGTAATGTGCAGCGCCCGGCCCGTAGGCGCTGCACTGTGACTTATCCAGCGGCTTGGCCCCCCTCCCCCACTCCTCCCACCCCATACACCCCAACCCGAGCTTTGCCCCCTCTCCCACTCTCTCCCCCTCTCAAATCCTCTCCTAAATCTTGCAAATTTGAAGAATTTGTCCATGGATTTCGAAGTCATACCTTCCCTCAAGGTAATCTTCTCCGATCCCCTTGTTTTGATCCAAATAATGCTAGTTTGGGGAAACCCTAGTTTTGTTTGGATCTAGAGATTTGCATGGAGATGTGAGATCTTTGTTTGCCAATTTCCTATGATTAGGCTTTGTTAGTATGTTAGGGTTATTCTTATGGGTGTTCTTATGTTGGTGCTAGGGTTATGGTTAGGGTTAGGGTTATTGTTAGGGTTATGGTTATGGTTAGGGTTAGGGTTGTTGTTTGATATATATATATTAGGGTTTGTATTCCGTGTTAATCCTTAAATTAGTACTCATGGAAGCAATGTTACATTGTGTTGTTTGAATGCTTATAGGGATGGGAAGAACATGTGTGTTTGTTCATCATGGGGACAAAGATGCCTTCTTGAAAGGCAATATTGAATCGGATCCGGATGAGCTTGATATGGTGTTTGATAGTAGTCCTAGCTATGCGGAGCTCTTGCAACAAGTGAGGAAAGATTTGAATTGGATGGACCCTAGTGATATTGTTGAGTTGGAGGGAAGGCATAATGTAGGTTTTGGAATGCACATCCGTTGGAAGACAATGCGTATCAACTCGGAGCAACGTTGGGTTGCATACAAGGAAACGGTGGCCGATTCACTTGACAAGGCTCTTGAGTTATTTGCAACGAAGAAGGTTGATTCAAATTTGCATTTGGACTTGAACCGGAAACCCTCCCCTTTGGTTGCTAGTAGCCCCCCACCCTTGAAGCGAGATGAAATTGTTGAACCTCTTTTGACCCAAGAAGTGAGGCCAACATTGAGCCCGTTTACAAACAACGAAGATGAAGCTTTGCAAGAGGACAATGATGAGTATGCGGACGATGACAATGAAGTTGATCTCCATGACAACAATGTGGGTGATCTTGACAAATATCATTTGCAAGAGACAATGGACCATTCCATCCCTTTTTCCCGTGCGTATGCATCGGATTCGGATGACGAAGGTCCCGATGAACAAGTTGATGAGGAGGGGTTCACGGTGAAGGAGGCCGAAGCTTTCGAGAAGGTATTCGGTCGGGATCACAAGACACCATTGTTCAAGGATGTTAGTCTCGCGGATGAAGCCGTTGTGGATGGTGGCAAATCTATATCTCTTGGGGTTAGGCCAAGCTCTCACCGTGATTTGGGAGACGACAAGAACCGGATTGCTAAAGGGTCTAAGTTCGAAACCTTGTTGGAATTGAAGATGTGGCTCGACAACTACTCGGTTATGCATTATCGTCCACACAAGGTGGTGCACTCGGACGTCAATGTGCGCTACACGGTTGCATGTGCATGTAAAGATGAAATATGTCTGTGGATTGTGCGTGCAAGACCATGGAAAGGGAAAGGAGGTCCCGCTTGGCACGTAGTGAGTTGTGTGCCAACTCACATGTGCCGAGGCAAAAGGGTGGATGACAAGATTGTGTCCCAAGACCACAAACAACTCATGTCCGAGTTCATCGCTTACAGGCTCTCCAACTCAATATCCACACTTCCAACAACGAGCGTCCAACATGTCATTGACCTTGTGAAAGCCATCTTTCATTATAAGGTGAAGTACGGCAAGGCATGGAAGGCGAAGCAAGGCGCATTTAAGATGTTGTATGGTACTTGGGAGGAAGCATACAACCGAATCCCTAGGTTGTTGTTAGCCATGGCCGCCACAAACCCGGGCATGGTTCATGTTGTCGAGCCTCATGGGCACCAAACAACGGTTTATGAAGGAAAGAAAGTTTGAGTATTTGGCCGTGCATTTTGGCGTTCGAGCAATGCGTGAGGGCTTTCGAACACTGTAGGCCGGTCATTGCCATTGATGGCACGTTCTTGACCGGACAATACAAGGGGACCTTGTTGGTTGCGATAGCAAGTGATGCCAATAACCGGGTGTTGCCATTGGCATTTGCTTTGGTTGAGGCAGAGAACAATGACAACTGAGAGTGGTTTTTGCGTCTTTTGAGGACGAAGGTGTTACCCGCTCAAAGAGAAATTTGTGTCATATCGGATCGGCATGCAGGAATTCTTAACGCGGTGGAGATTGACATTCCCGGGCATGCTCCGTTGCACCATCGATGGTGCATGAGGCATTTTTGTTCGAACTTCTATAGGGCATGTGGCCTTAAGGAGTTGGCCGATAATCTTCAAGATTGTTGTCTTGCTTTCTCCGAGAAGCGGTTCGCCACTTTGTTGAACAAATTGCTCGCACACAAAAAACTTGATCACGGGGGTCAAGACTTTATGAATAGGCACATTCAACACTGGAACAAGTGGGCACGTGCTTTTGATAAAGATGGCCGGAGATACGGTCAAATGACAAGCAATATGGCTGAATGCTTCAATAGGGTGCTCAAAGGTGCACGTGGATTACCCGTGACGGCAATAGTTCAATACACATTTGACAAGATGAATGCGTACTTTCTAAAGTACTCGATGGAAACTGATGCATAGATAGCGGGTGAGAACCCGCGTAAGTACAAATACAAGTTCCCACCCAAGGTTGATGAATGGTTAGAATTTCAATCACGAAAGGCGGACTCAGAAGAAGCTATATTATATGACAACGAAGAATGGAAGTATGAAGTGAAAGAGCCAGGAGGAACCACAAACGATGGCCGGCAACATGGAGGTCGGGCTTTCAAGGTGTCTTTAACACAATGTGATTGCTCTTGCGGGAGGCCATTGTTGCTTCATCTCCCATGCTCACATTTGTATACCGCCGGTCGCGTTAGAAATGTAGACATCAATCACCCACGCACCGTGACGGAGTTGGAGTTCTCAATCATGACGGTCAAGAAAACATGGGCTCCCCGCTTTCACCCATACTTTGACCAACCACAATGGCCGGAGTACCATGGAGTTCAACTATGGCCGGATCCGGAGTTGAAGGTTGTTACACGGGGTAGACGTAAAACAAAGCGTTTTAGAGGCGACATGGACGGATGGGGCCATGGTGGCCGCCGCGAAGCGGGAAATGATCAATTCCAAGAGTCTCGTGAGAGCTCTCGTTGTGGGGAATGCAAAGGTCATGGCCACAACAAAAGAAAATGTACAAAACCAAGGAAAGGTCCAAAAAAATGATGCAAGCACTAGCCAACAAGGAGCTACACAAGGGAGCCAATCAAGTGGTAGCCAACAAGTGCCAAGCCAACCAAGAGGTAGCCAACAAGTGCGAAGGCAACAACGTGGTAGCCAACAAGTGCGAAGGCAACCAAGTGGAAGCCAATCTAGTGGTAGCCAACAAGTGCCAAGCCAACCAAGTGGGAGCCAACCTAGTGGTAGCCAACAAGTGCCAAGCCAACCAAGTGGTAGCCAACAAGTGCCAAGCCAACCAAGTGGTAGCTAACAAGTGCCAAGCCAACCAAGTGTTAGTCAAAGAGGATCTAGGCAACAAAGAGGTCGGCAACTAGGACTTACAAGAGGCCGTGGTGGTGGTACTCTAGGCTGTAACGCCCCGGACACACCCGCCGGTGGCCGTTACTCCTGGTGGGATCTAGACTGGCCCCACAGATCAATACTAGTCTTTTCTGCGCACTTTGTCCTCACTCGTGCGCACCCGGGAGCAACTTTCCGGTCGGTTACCCATCCTGAAACTACTCCAAGCTGAGCACGCTTAACTTCGGAGTTCTGTTCGAATGGGCTTCCAGAAAAGAAGGAATTCCTTAATGATATGAGTAGTCTATCATCCCTATTAAGCCAGGCTATCACATACACCCCCACTCAGAGGAACCGACGTCCTCATCGGGCCAAAGGAACGTTCCCTCTTTGCACATACGTCTGTGCATCCAGTCCGGTACATGTGCCATGTCAGGTGCCACGACAGGTCACAAAGTCATGAACAACATGACCGCGCACCTGTCCGCAAACACCCGTGTAACCGCGAGGGTCGGCTCTGATACCAACTTGTAACGCCCCGGACACACCCGCCGGTGGCCCTTACTCCTGACGGGATCTAGACTGGCCCCACAGATCAATAATAGTCTTTTCTGCGCACTCGTGCGCACCCCGGAGCAACTTCCCGGTCGGTCACCCATCCTGAAACTACTCCAAGCTGAGCACGCTTAACTTCGGAGTTCTGTTCGAATGGGCTTCCGGAAAAGAAGGAATTCCTTAATGATATGAGTAGTCTACCATCCCTATTAAGCCAGGCTATCACAGTGGTGGTGGTAGAGCTCGTGGTGGTGGTGTTGGCCGTGGTGATGGTCTTGGCCGTGGTGATGGACTTGGCCATGGTGATGGACAAGGGCAAGGTCGTTATAGAGGAATGTTTGGATACCTCGATGGACCATTTCCGTATGTTGCTCACTAACTATAATGTTTCAAATGTTCTTATTTTTCATATGTTCTTCCTTTTCATATGTTCTTCTTTTACATGTGCTTCCATTTGTTTTTATTGTCTTTACTGAGCTAAACAGAGAGGATGCAAAGTGTTTGCAAGCTACAGCCGCTGCAGCGCCTAGCCTGGAGGCGTCACACTGTACAGTGCAACGCCCTAGGGCGTTGCACTGTACAGTGTGAC